>NC_057808.1:287885238-288011031 GCF_018294505.1 Triticum aestivum | reverse complement strand
GTGCGTCGTGCGCGCCCCGCGCCCTCTCGGGCACGCACCCGTTCGGGCTACGCCCGCACCCAGCGCCCGCTAACCCACTAAGGCCCATAGGGCCAATGACACGTGGGGCCCAGGCCCCAGAATGTTTAATAAAAAAAGATTTTAAAAAAGTAAATAAATAACTAATTAATTAAATTAATTAATTAACTTAATTAATCCTGATTAGATTAGCCTAATTAACTAGTTAACCTAATTAACTAACAGTGAATGACATGCGGGACCCACACGTCAGTTGACCCTGTCAACGCCCTGTTGACTGCTGGCGTGATGATGTCAGCATGCACTATTCTGGATAATGTTGCTTTAAAATAATTAAATAAATTCTAAAAATAATTAAAACTTTAGAAAATTAATATAAAATAAACCGTAGCTCGGTTGGAAAAACTTTGTACATGAAAGTTGCTCAAAACGACGAGAGGAATCCGAACACGCAGCCCGTTCGCCCTCCACACATACCTAGCATAGCGAACACGCAAATTTCCCCCTCCGGTTCATCTGTCCGAAAACGCGAAACACCGGGGATACTTTCCCGGATGTTTCCCCCCTTTGCCGGTATCACCTAGTACTACGTTAGGGCACACCTATCACCGCTGTTTGCTTTGTCATGCATCGTCATGCATCTGTTTGCAATGTATTTACTGTTTCTTCCCCCTCTTCTTCTCCGGTAGACCCCGAGACCGACGCTGATGCCCCTGAGTATGACTACGTCGACGACGACCCCTCCTTCTTGCCAAAGCAACCAGGCAAGCCCCCCCCCTTGATCACCACATATCGCCTATTCTCTCTCTACTGCTTGCATTAGAGTAGTGTAGCATGTTACTGCTTTCGGTTAATCCTATTCTGCTGCATAGCCTGTCGTTGTTGCTACAGTTGTTACCCTTACCTGCTATCCTAATGCTTAGTATAGGATGCTAGTGTTCCATCAGTGGCCCTACACTCTTGTCCGTCTGCCATGCTATACTACTGGGCCGTGATCACTTCGGGAGGTGATCACGGGCATATGCTATATACTTTATACTATTACATTGCTTATGATACTGTTCGGAGATGGGGGCTGAAGGGGCAGGTGTCTCCATCCCGGTAGAGGTGGGCCTGGGTTCCCGACGGCCCCCGACTGTTACTTTGAGGCGGAGCGACAGGGCAGGTTGAGACCACCTAGGAGAGAGGTGGGCCTGGCCCTGGTCGGCGTCCGCGGTTACTTCAAATTAACACGCTTAACGAGTTCTTGGTATTTGATCTGAGTCTGGCCATTTGGTCTATACGCACTAACCAACTATGCGGGAACAGTTATGGGCACTCGGTGTCGTGGTATCAGCCGAAGCCTTCGTGACGTCGGCGACTGAGCGGCGCGCACCGGATTGGACTGGAACGCTTGCTAGGCTATGTCTGCTTCTGGCCGCGTTCGCAACGTGCAGGTGTGCAATGGGCGATGGGCCGAGACCCCTGCGCGCATAGGATTTAGATCGGCGTGCTGACCGCTCTGTTGTGCCTAGGTGGGGCTGCGACGTGTTGATCTTCCGAGGCCGGGCATGACCCAGGAAAGTGTGTCCGGCCAAATGGGATCGAGCGTGTTGGGTTATGTGGTGCACCCCTGCAGGGAAGTTTATCTGTTTGAATAGCCGTGATCTTCGGTCACAGGACGACTTGGAGTTGTGCCTTGACCTTATGACAACTAGAACCGGATACTTAATAAAACACACCCTTCCAAGTGCCAGATATAACCCGGTGATCGCTCTCACACAGGGCGACGAGGGGAGGATCGCCGGGTAGGATTGTGCTATGCGATGCTACTTGGTGAACTTACCATCTACTCTCTTCTACATGCTGCAAGATGGAGGCTCCCAGAAGTGTAGTCTTCGATAGGACTAACTATCCCCCTCTTATTCTGGCATTCTGCAGTTTAGTCCACTGATATTGCCCCTTTACACTGATACCCATGCATATGTAGTGTAGATCCTTGCTTGCGAGTACTTTGGATGAGTACTCACGGTTGCTTTTCTCCCTCTTTTCCCCCTTTCCCTTCTACCTGGTTGTCGCAACCAGATGCTGGAGTTTCAGGAGCCAGAGGATCCCGAGGATGTTTCTGCGTGGAGTTCGGCCTCGAGGAGTAGTTAGGAGGTCCCAGGCAGGAGGCCTCGCCTTTTCGATCGTTGCTACTTTTGTGCTAGCCTTCTTAAGGCAAACTTGTTTAACTTATGTTTGTACTCAGATATTGTTGCTTCCGCTGACTCCTCTATGATCAAGCACTTGTATTCGAGCCCTCGAGGCTCCTGGCTTGTATTATGATGCTTGTATGACTTATTTTATTTTTAGAGTTGTGTTGTGATATCTTCCCGTGAGTCCCTGATCTTGATCGTACACGTTTGCGTGTATGATTAGTGTATGATTGAATCGGGGGCGTCACAAGTGAAGTCTCCGAATGGCGAGGGGCAAGCCGAGGTAGGTGATCGGGAAGTGAGCCACCGGGCAGCCAAGGGCGGCACTCACGTTCGCGCCCTGCGCGTCCGTGCAACGGATGGGGGAGATGGAGCACTTGCCGAAGTTGGTCTGGAGACCGGATACCAATCCAAAAATGCGTAAGATCTCACGCACCGCCGAGAGGTCGGCGGGGTCAGGTGACAAAAGATCACAGCATCGTCCGCTAAAGGGAAATGCTGGACGCCGTGTGTCGAGGGGTGAGGCGCTGGAGGATGTTGCAGCGGATGGCATGCTCGATCAGAGAGTTGAGCACGTCAATGGCAATGGTGAAAAGCATAGGGGAAACTGGATCGCCTTGCTGCAGGCCTTTAGCGTGAGGAATCGGGGGGCGGGATTCCCATTGGTCAAGGCCCGAGTGCTGGCCGTGGATAGGAGGATGGAAATCCATTCTCTCCACCGTGGCCCAAACCCGAGGTGGCGAAGGGCCTGGAGAAGGAAAGGCCAGGAGACCGAATCGAATGCCTTGGCGATGTCGAGCTTGAGAAGAATCCTGGGCAGCTTGAGGCTGTGAAGGTGCCGGGCAGTTTGTTGGACAAGCAAGAAATTGTCGTGAATGCATCTGCCCGAAATGAAGGCGCTTTGGTTGGCCGACACGAGTTCTCCAAGATGCAGCGTCCCTGACGGGCTTTCGCCCCATTAGCCTCATTCATCTACTTGCTAAGCTGTTTGCTAGAGCTCAAGACTTCCAGTTGAGCTTCAAGAGGTCGAACCTACCGTTCCCTGAATGATTCTTATCATTTGTTCTCCTTCTCCATGATGGTCTAGGGCAGGCCACTGCGTCTGAATGTTAGTGGTCTGCGCGAAGTGTCTTCTTGATCGCGGTTACCATTGGTCATTGCCTGGTAGTTGATTAGTTTCCTAATGCCTAGTACCCTATTGTTTAGTATAGTGAGTGTTCAATTTATCAGCTTGTCCCCTTTGCAGTGGCCTATCCGAGAGCTGTTGCATGGCTAGTGTAGGAGCCTCGATTGTGTCGCTTCAACAAGTTCAAAGGGCTACATATTTGGGTTCTGTCTTATTGCATCAAGTTACTTTAGCCGCCCCCATGATTGTGTCATTAGTGGCGCCTAGTGTCAACCCAAGCCCTGTTTGTTTGTCATGGAATGAGATCGGGAATAATATGCAAATTCAAGCTCCCATCAATATTTGTGACAAGAGCAAATTTTCACTTGCATTTATTTGTTGATTCATATTTATATTACTACCTCCGTTTGAAAATAACTGACGTAGTTTTAGTTCAAATTTGTGACCTAATAAAAACTAAAACCACTTCCGTTATTTCCGAACGGAGGCAGTACCATTTTCAACCACCAGATTGGCAGGCATCTTCCGAGAATTCCTTTGGCTTTGTGCTAATATATGTATTCTTGTTAAGTTGTCGGAATACTCCGACCTGTCCTTTCATCCCCATAAAGGATAATATACATACTCTGTGCCAGTCTAGTCTAGTGTGAGGAAACCCTGGCATTATCCTGAGGGACAGAGAGAGAACTAGCCAGCATGGATCTGATTAGTGTTGTTGTATCCAGCACGAACAATGCACATGACAAAACTGCAGGTAAGGAGATGAAAGAAAAAACTCTCACCCACGGTTTTTCAGATGTCTGTGGATCTGATTAGTCCCTTCACTGGCTTTCAGATGCCCTAACATGCCGCAGTGTGCCGGCGCCCTTTTAGCAGTTTTAAGGGCTAAGCGGCAGCCCCAGACTGCCGTTTTTCTGGTAAGCTTGACTGCTTGAGGACCATGAATGGCCTTTCTTGGAGCCATTAAACAACCAACCCACGGTTGCCTTTCTTGCTTGCAGGGCATGTATGGCCACTTGATCCTGTCCGCGGCGCGGCGCACGGTCCTCAATCATGCCCCCTGACGCTGAGCACTGTGTTATCAAGGGTCCATCTATACATGATCACACTGGTGAAGTAAGTATTCTTCTCCCCTCTTAGCCCTTAACATAATAGGCTAGTAATACAATAGTAGGAGCATGCATTTGGACTCACAAGTGTCCCTTCTAAGGCTCAAAAGTGTTGACTGCATGTGGGCTGGTAGGGTGGGGTGGGGGATGGGGGGCTGTCTTGAGATACTGCAGCACATATCCTTGCCCCTTCTATATAAACCAAGATTTGCACCACTGCATCCCATCATACATACCAGCATCATCTCAAGAGTGAGAGCCCTGACCTGAACCTGAACCTAAACCTCTCGCATTGCTCCCGGTCTGGCGGATGCCATGGAGCAGGGGAAGAAGAAGCAGGCGGGGAGGCTGCAGAAGGTCCTGAGGGAGCAGAAGGCCAGGGTCTACATCATCCGCCGCTGCGTCGTCATGCTTCTCTGCTGGAATGACTAATCTGGGCTCATTAGAGGCACAGCCACAATGTTCCTTCCCTTCATTACTTCTCTCCTGCTTTCCTCCCCATGTTTTTTTCACATTGGCCTTTACCCTATGATGAAGGTTCTCTGTTTTTCTTGCCTCCTTGCAATGGCAAGGGTGACTGATGTTGTAAAGTTGGAGGGTGTTAATACGGACTAACAGTATGCTTTTTCCTCTCGAACTCGATCTTTTGCGGCTGCTTGAGCTTCACAAAGGCCTCGAGTTCAGAACATGGTACTTGCAAAAATAGTATGTTCATATGGGAGCAATCTGTTTGCATTTCTGGCCTCTGAGTAGTATTCTTGATATAGTAAGCAGGCATGGACGCATGGTGCTCTGCCTTGGTTTAATAAAATAAAACACATCCTCTCTAGGGAAAGGTAGTGCATGTGCAGGGCTGCAAGAGAGGCTGAAAGGTTAGGTTCCTTCTGATTAAACTAAATAAAAATTACGTTATAAACTGAACAAAAAAACACCCCAGCCAAAGTTTCACATTGTCGGTGCGGTATAAGACAGTGCTGTAAAAAAATTTCATCAGCTAGACGTGGTACGCCAATGGAGTTACTAGAAAGTTAGAGCTTTGGGGACAAACTTTGGAATCAAAAGGTTTTAAGCTTAGTAGAACGGAAACTGAGTACATGAGGTGCGGTTTCAATACTACTAAGCACGAGGAGGAAGTTAGCCTTGATGGGCAGGTGGTACCTCAAAAGGACACCTTCCGATATTTGGGGTCAATGCTGCAGAAGGATGGTGATATCGATGAAGATGTAAGCCATCGAATAAAAGTCGGATGGATGAAGTGGCGCCAAGCTTCTGGCATTCTATGTGACAAGAGAGTGCCACAAAAGCTTAAAAGCAGGTTCTATAGGATGGCAATACGACCCGTAATCTTGTATGGCGATGCGTGTTGGCCAACTAAAGGCGACATGTCCAACAGTTAGGTGTAGCGGAGATGCGCATGTTGAGATGGATGTGTGGCCACACAAAGAATGGTCGGGTCTAGAATGATGATATACGTGGTAGAGTTGGATAGCACCGACCGAAGAGAAGCTTGTCCAACATCGTCTGAAATGGTTTGGGCATATACAACGCATGCCTCTAGAAGCTCTACCACATATAGCTGACGGTTAAAGTGTGCTGATAATGTCAAGAGAGGTCGGCGTAGACCAAACTTGAGATGAGAGGAGTCCGTAAAGAGAGATATGAAGGACTAGAATATCACCAAAGAACTAGCCATGGACAGGGGTGTGTGGCAGTTAGCTATCCACGTGCCAGAACCATGAGTTGGCTTCGAGATGTTATGGGTTTCAGCTCTAACTTACCCCTACTTGTTTGGGACTAA
Organism: Triticum aestivum; assembly: GCF_018294505.1. NCBI lineage: Eukaryota > Viridiplantae > Streptophyta > Magnoliopsida > Poales > Poaceae > Triticum > Triticum aestivum. The sequence continues at coordinate 288,004,803 of NC_057808.1, read as the reverse complement.
AGTCTTTGTTGTTGTTTGTCGTTGTTGTAATGAGATGTGGTACGTGCACCAAGTACTTCATGCTAAGCTATAATGAGTTGGGATTTAGGAGTATCTAAACCACTCAACTCACTGCAAAGTACCCTTCGAAAATTCATTGGAAATACGCGTATCATTGTGAGTCGTTTGGTAAATGCGTTAATTACAGCGCTAACACGAGAATCAATGGTGCATTTGATCGATGAGTACGAAAATTTATCCTAAAACCCAACATGAGAGCATCAGATTTATTTAGAGGATTCCATAGGCCTGAATAAATTAAATTCCGAATTCATAGCTTCTGTATTTTGCGGCATTGCAATTTAGAACTTTGCAGTATGGACTGGTATAGTCAAAGTTCTTTTCTTTTTTTTGAAACTGAAAGTTCTAAAATTTGAACTACTACAGTACAGCTCTGTGGTTTACTCTGAATCAACCTTGTCATCCTGGATTCCTGGAAATTAATGTGTTAACCAGTATTTAGGCTGAGGACAAAATAATAAGGGAATATGACTTATGAGATTATGGAAGACAAACTTTTCCTAGGAGGCATGATTCATTCCCATGTCGACAGGATGGATGCATATGTTTGTCATTCCCTTGAGATCATTAATTGCGATTAGCCGACTATTAGCCGACCTTTCGATAGAAAAACAGTAGAAAGTAAGTTGCTTGAGGCTCACTACTTCTCACCCCCCATTATCATTGGCTGCGAGCCCCATATGCACGAAAAGGCAATCTTGGCGTTGTTGTTTTAAGAGCCACAAATATTTTGTTTCTGTGACTATTACTGGAGTGTTCCTGAAGATCTGGTTTGCAAAGATGCTATGCTGGCTCATCAGTGAAGCCAAGGGGTTTCTTGGTTGCTACCTTATTTCCCATGAAAAGAGTTGCTTTGAGTTTACTTGGCTCACACAGCATAAAGTTCTCCACCGTACCATTTACCAATTTGATAACGCGTGATTAGACTCTGACTTTGCACTCATCAACCGTACTGCTCCACCGTACTATTCTCCATTTTACTTTGTGTAGAAAGTCGAGAAGAAAAAAAAATGCATGGTGTAGTAGATTCTGAGGTGCATGCATGGGAGTCACCAGAGGCCCACGGTCATGCATTTGAAGTAACAACGGATGAATTCGAGTACTCCCAATCCATGCCATATCTGAAGAACTGTTAGATACTGTCCCTGGTAAACACATTGTTCAAGCTACCTCCGAAGAACTGTCAGATACTGTCCCTGGTAACACAATGTTGAAGCTATCTCAGACAAGAACTAGCTACAGATGAGCCGCAGCATCGATCGCCGTAAGTACATTGCACTTGATACCTGGTTGGCACGATTGCAAATCGAGCTTCAGTTGCAAGGGGAAAGCGTTCGGCAATGCCCGGCCCCAAATCAAATGGTCAGCCTGAGCCTGAAACATACATACATTGCACCCACTGTTTTAGTGCCTTTGGTCTAGTTAGAGACCAAACTAAATCTGTTCCCAATGCGGCCAGGCAGAAGAGACCAGCACCATGAGTTGAGTGCATGTTGTCAAGGCATGCCTCCTGCAACCAGTATGTATCTGCATGTGGTCCATGCATGCATGCACGCACGCACTGAGCCCTGAAAACATTGCAGAAGGAGCAGCGGCATATATGCCCTGCTTCCTGTGTCTGGTATGGCAGTGGCATCTGCAGTGGGCATGGCTCCCTGATTGAACCTTCTGTCTCATTCTGTCACATATCTTATACTCATTTTAGACGGTGCCATGATTTTTTTTCTCTTTCACTTTGTTTTCTTTGGTAAGGAGGCAAAATTCGTTATGACCATCTTTGCTGCTGCACCCTTGCAACAGCACATCCTGAGGACATGCAAGCGGTCACTTCTGTGTCCTGTTTGCTAACTGTCTGTCTGCCTGACTGTCCCTAGGGCGTGCTAGCTTAGGGCATCTAGCAACTAGCATCAATCAAGGCTACAAAAGGCATTGAAGAGGCGGTCAAACGATTCCCATGGTTTTGTTTGTCTAGTAAAACGAAACTGATCTCTGTTAGGCAGCGGTTTTGGCCTTTGGGAATGGTAAATATGCTGCTTTATTGGGTCACAACCCAAAGCTGAACATCTCCCAAGGCCACCACTTGAGTAGGTTCACCATAGAACCTAATGCACAGTGAGATGCAAGTGGGTTATACTGTCTGCAGATTTACTTACTGTTGTTTCACCACAGCAATCAGTGCTTTATGATTTTGTCTCGTATTGGATGGATACATTTTTTATATGTAAAGATGTGGATGGTGATGTGATTTCACCATTGCTACACAGAGTATCTTCCTTGGCTTTTCTGGATGTTGATGGGTTTAGCACGTTACGAGATAGCTCATAATCCATGACTAGATTGCTGCTGCTGCTGCTGCTGCTGTGCCCTAGCTAGCTCATAGTCCATTAGGTGATATCATTTCACAAAGGGGTCAGATGTGCTGATAAAGATGCATTCGTCACACACTTTTACTGCATATCATTGGATCACCTAATGGTGACCCGAATTGCAATAACTTTGCTACCTGAAAAGAAATTGCACGTAATGATGGTGATGTTATGTCATCTGATTTACTCTCCCACGGTCCTACATATATTAAATAAAAATGAAGCATATACTTCTGTGTGAAGCATTGTCCCCAAGGCTCTCCTAGATTGCGTTTAAGATTCTTTTGATCCAGAGCCAGAATGGTTTCATTGCAGCAGCCATCCAACCATTCCTTGTAGCTTGATAAACTGAACACCGGCCGACAGGTACATTGTACTGCATGACTTGTTGTAATTCATATGGCCATTTTGGTTTTGTTAGAGCTAGCTTGTATTTCTTTGTCTGCTAAGCCTGCCAGGGATGCTTAACATAGTGTGCTACTTTTCAGATGAAGTGGTTTGCTATGGAATGCTTTAGTTTAACTCCTTAACCTCCTTGACTTTGGAAGTGAATGTGAGACGCCGATATTCTACTATTAAAAATTTCAGTTTTACTCCTTCCCAAACAAAATGATATTGGAACTCTTTCCCTTAAAGAATTACTGTAGCACGCATAAAGTTGAAGAAATAATGCCTCACAATAAAAGGCTCGAAAATTTCAAACTGAGAGGTCATAAGCCTTTTTTCGAAAAGGAAGGATAAATCTCCCGGCCTCTGCATTCTCAGATGCACGCAACCCTATTTTATTAAAGTTGATACAAGGCGAGGAGGCTAAAATCATCAACAAGCATAGTACATGTGACATCATGGCTTAATAGGAATAATAGACTACTCGTATAAACAAAGAATTCCTTCTTTTCCAGGAGCCCATTCGCACGAACATCAAAGTTAAGCGTGCTTGGCTTGGAGAGATTTGAGGATGTGTGACCGACTAGAAAGTTGATCCCGGGTGTGCACGAGCAATTGGTCTGTGGGGCCAGTCTAGATCCTGTCATGCATAACAGCTGGAAACCGGTGGTTGTGGCCGGAGCGTTGCAAATAGTATCAGAGCCGACCCTCGTGGTTACATGGGCCTGTGTGGGTCAGTGGCACAGACTTGTACATGATGCATGTGGCCCGTCGTGACACACGTCATGGGCAGATGTGGATGCTGGCACTAGCGCGCATAGACGTGTGGTAAGAGGGGACGTTCCTAACTTAATATGCATGATAGACTACTCATATAAACAAGGAATTTCTTCTTTTTGATAGCCCATTGTGACATCTTGGCTTACTAGGAATGATAGACTACTCATATCAATAAATTCCTTCTTTTCCGGGAGCCCATTGTGACATCTTCGCTTAATAGGAATGATAGACTACTAATATCAAAAATAAATTCCTTATTTTCCGAGAGCCCATTGTGGGGCCAGTCTAGATCCCACTAGGCATAACGGCCGGGAACCGATGGCTTTGGTTAGGGCGTTGCAGTAAAAGACATAGACAACTATGACAGAACCATTACAAGATATGAAGAGACCACCTATGACAAAACCATTGCAAGATATGGAGACCAGCTCGCCGCTGCTGTACATCAGCTGGGCTTTGCTGGTGGCCTTGTCCGGTGGGATCGGAAAGAGAGAGAAAGAGGAAGGAGGATACAGGGAGCGGCAACAGCTAGGGTTTCGCCTAAGCCGCCTCCTGGAGTGACATGGGCATCCTTTTTTTTCTCAAGGGCGAGATCAGGGGTCACAAACCTTGTACTACACTTAAGTTCTTACATTCATCTAGTTTGTGGAAAGAACTTTCAACTAATTAAAGAAGGGTGTGGCTACATCTCAATCGATTAAGAAATGACTATTTCTCAATCAGCTGACATCACCATAAGATATTTTTCTTTTCTTTTTTCCTTTTCGAAATCTCAAAAAGGAAAAAAATCTGCATGAATCACTGCATAGATCCGATGGTTTAGGATTTGGTTGAGAAATAGAAATCCTGATTCAAGAAAACTTCTTAATCTCAAACTTTCGTACAAAGATAAAAAAAGATACTATAGATGGTTCATCGCAAAGTACATAGTTCATCACGAGCTAAAACTTCATAACAACTGTGTTTGCAATAGTTTCATAGATTTTTGTTTTGAGTGATTTTTTGATTAGTTGTTTTTGAGTGCTTTTTACAGAATTAGTTCAAGCGTAAATCTAATTTAATAATACCAACATGATTTAACTGGATTGTATAAACCCCCATATTAAATAACACCATTGCTACACTGAGTATCTTCCTTGGCCTTTTTGGATGTTGATGGTTTAGCACGTTACGAGATTGGTCATATTCCATTACTAGATTGCTGCTGCTGCTGCTGTGCCATCGCTCATAATCCATTAGATGACATCATTTCACAAGGGGTCAGATGTGCTGATAAAGATGCATTCGTCGCACACTTTTACTGCATGTCATTGGATCACCTTATTGGTGACCCGAATTGCAATAACTTTACTACCTGAAATAATTTGCTGGCAGCGAAGGTGATGTTATGCCATCTGACTTGCTCCTCTGCCACAATCCCCTAAGTATATTAAACCAAATGTACCCACCTCTAGAATTATCTAAAAATTTAAATTAAATATGGAGGAGCACGATACAGGCGTTAACGGAGCTCGCTGGCGCGGTGTCAAAGGGCACAATATGTAGATGAAGCCCAGCAGCAATGGTGTGGCGCCAGCCAGGGCAGAGTTTACCGTTCTTTTTATCTGTAGCAAATCTTGGGTCCCATCTACTGAAGCATATACTGCTGTGTGAAGCATTGTCCCCAAGGCTCTGCTAGATTGTGTTTAAGATTCTTTTGATCCAGAGCCAGAATGGTTTCATAGCAGGTAACTTGAAAAACTGAGCACTGGCCGACAGGTACATTGTACTTACCTAACTTGTAATTCAAATGGCCAATTTGTTTTTGTTTAGAGCTAGCTTGTCTTTCTTTGTCTGCCCAGCCGAGCCTGCCAGGGATGGTTAACATGGCGGCGTGCTATTTTTCAGAGGAAGTAGTTTACTATGGAATGCTTTAGTTTAACTCAACTTACCTTCCTGGTTGGCATTGTAGTTTGTAATTCTAAACAGGTTGACTTTGGAGGTTAATCTGATACACTGATACTCCACTCTTAAAATTCTCAGTTTTATTCCTCCGTAAAGAAAAAAAAGATATTGGAACTCGGAGTCTCTTCCACTTGATGAGTTATTGCAGAAAACACGAAGTTGAAGAAATAGTTAAAAAAAACTGCATCCATTTCCGCTCCGAAACTGTCTCAAAAAAAGATAGTTTCTGAACTGTCCATCTCAGTTTTTGGTCTGGATAGGACAAAAAAAAATCTGTTACATTCTCGTTCCTACTTTTCAACTAAAACAAGATAATTAGGGACCTTCCACCCAGATTCGACCTGCCACCCACCCTCTATCGTCATTAGGAGGAAGCGGCAAATTACAAGGGCTGCCACCTATGAGGTATAAAATGTGCATTGTACATTAACTTCTTTTTTCTGTCTTGAAATAAGTTAGGTATACATCTTAATTTTCGGTATCTGTTTAAGTTATGTAGTACTATCAGTTTGTGAGGACAGAAAAGATGAATTATAAAATTGTGACCAATTTAATTCGAAGAAAGATAGGCGAGTCTTGTATACTACTCCCTCCGTTCACAAATATAAGATGTTTTAGATATTTCAATATGGACTACATATGGATTGAAATGAGTGAACAAGCACACCAAAATGCGCCTATATACATCCGAATCAGAAAAAAGTTAGAATATCTTATAATAGTGAATGGAGGGAGTAGTTTGTATGGACAACTTTATTGCATATTTCACGTGAACAAGTCTACTGCCATTGCTCTCCTAGATTGTGTTTAAGATTCTTTAGATCCATACGTTTTTAAAAAAGGAAAGGAAAACACCTGTTTGATTAGCAGCAGCAAACATGTAACTGACGGGCAGGTTCGATGCACATAACCGGACGGGTTTGTTTAGAGCTTATTTGCATCTGTTTGTCTTACAAGCTTGCCTTTTGGGAGCTTATTTACATGTTCAGTCTCTCCTAGATTGTGTTTAAGATTCTTTTGATTCAGAGCCAGAATGGTTTACATAGCAGCAGCCATCCAACCATTCCATGTAGCTTGAAAAACTGAACACCGGCCGACAGGTACATTGTACTAGTACATAACTTGTAATTTGTTTTTGTTTAGAGCTAGCTTGTCTTTCTTTGTCTGCCAAGCTTGCCAGGTTGACATAGTGTGCTACTTTTCAGATGAAGGTGTTTACTATGAATGCTTTAGTTTGACTCCTTACCCTCCTGCTTGACATTCTAATTTGTTATTCTAAACAGGTTGACTTTGGAGGTTAATATGATACACTGATACTCTACTTTAAAAAAAATCACTTTTAGTCTTTCGTAAACAAAAAGATATTGGGTCTCTTCCTATTGAATAATTTTTGCAGAAAATATGAAATTCAAGAAAAATTGAGAAAATATTTCAAACTAAATGTTCCATTAAGAACTTCCAATCCAACGTCCACTCACAGTAAAGGCTCAAATATTTCAAACTGAGAGATCAGAAACCTTGCCTTAGGGAAGTTTTACATTCAACTGGTTCGTGAAAGGACTCTCAACTAATTAATGAAAACTTACTAATCTCAAACTTTTGGAGCAAAAAAGAGGCTATAAATGATTCATCACAAGCTAAAACTTCGTCAGAAGAGTGTTCCCAACTGTTTATAGAGTTTTGTTGTAAGTGTTTATTACCGAACTAGTTCAAGTGTAATTCAAATTTAGTAACACCAACATGATTTATTTATTTATCGATTGAGAATCCTGAATCCCAACATGACTTAACTAACCCCCATGTTTGGTTGAAATATTTTTCTGTTATAGCCCAACAGGCTAAACATGTAATACAAGTAACCCATATTGCACTTGTCAGAACTTTGTTATCATATTCCTTTCAACAAGAATCCATGCTTCCACATTCAGTTCCGTATTCTACGGAAGAAAATTTGCATCCATTTCCGCTCCGAAACTAACCAAAAAGAGATAGCTCCAGGTTGTCTGTGTCAGTTTTTGGTCCGGATAGGACAAAAAAATCTGGTCCGCTCTCGTTCCTCTTGTAGCTAAAATGAGATAGTTATATTGGTAGAAATTTCAAGTAGGATATGGGATCTTCCACCCAGATTCGACCTGTCACCCTCTATTGTCATTGGGAAGAAGTGTCACATTACGGGCTCATTCGGAAACAAAAATGTAGGATTTAACAAAGAAGGCTTTCGCCCCGCTTTATATATAAAGCATGATCCACAAGAAACACGATACAAACTCACGCCACCACTGCACACGACACACACACCCAAGGCAAGATACAAAGGTGCCAAGCATCGCCACACCACCCCAACGACTACCAAGCCACTACACATGCGCGAGGATGAACCGCTTGGAGCCAACGGAGACCTCCAAGCCTCCGAGGAGAGGTGAGACGGAAAACGACGGGACAAGGAGTCCAAGATGGTGCCTCCTAGAAGGGAACGACCACTGATAGCCGCCACCATCCGATCCCAAAGATCGAGTTTTCACCCGGAGCAACTCGAAGGAGTAAGGGCACCGCGACGGAGCTTCATGAAGGATACGGTGTCCACGGCCGCCGCCGTCGTCCAATACAAGATTGGGCAAGTGATGTACCCCGGCACGCCCACCCCTCCGACGCATCCTAGCACCGCCAACCACCAGCGGCCACCCACCCGCGTGGCCATGGCCGCTCGCCCGCACCCGAGGCGCAAGTTCTGCCCACGAACGTCGTGCCTCCCACCGCCAGGGCCGCCGCCCAGCATCCAGACACCCCCAAGACCATCCAAAGAGATCAACTTTGAGCCACGGGGACTCCCCCGACCGACGAATCGTAGCATACGCCCTGCCTTGAACGTCGTCGGAGCTGCGACGACCCGCACACGGATGGGGAAAGGGGGAGGTGGGGGAGCGGACACATCCGGACCGGCACACCCCTGTGCCAGTGACGGGTGGCCCAAGCACGTCGGCGCCGCCCATCCCTCCAGCCAACCTCCCCACCGAACACACCCCTGTGCCGCCCCACCGCAGCGGCCGACGCAGACCCGCACAAAGCCACCGACGAAGATCCGACCACCGGCAAGGAGGATCCCCACGGACCACCGCCAATCGCCAAGAATACTCACCGGGAAGCCCATCTGCGCTGCCGCCGTCGTCCAGCCGGCGAAACGCCTGGAGCCTGACCAACACGCCCACCTACCACCTCCGCTGCGCCTCCACCACCACCAGCCACGGCCACGGCAGGGGCGGACGCCTGCAGCTCGCGCCGCCTGGGCCTAGATCTGGCCGACCGACGCCGCTGGAACCCACCGCGCACCACCACCGCTGCAGCCCCTTCACACCGCCGCCCACAGCCCGCCGCCGGCTGCTGCCGCCGCGCCGCCGCCCGACCCGGAGGCCCGCGCCCACCAGATCGAGCAGGCGAAGGAGAGCGCCCGTCGCCGCCAGCAAGCCCGCCAGTACGTTGAGGCGGCGGCGAGGGGAGGGAGGAGCGAGGAGGGGGGCTGCTCGCGGCGGCACTAGGGATCCCCCCCCCCCCCCCCCCCGGCGCTCACGGGAGCGTCGCGGGAGGGGAGACGAGTTAAAACGTAGGATTTAGGAGTAGTACAGGAGTTTGATAGGATGACACTTGCTATCCTAAGGATTTGTCTTGCCTCGTTCCTACGCAAAAAATGAGCTTTGAGTGGATGTGTAGAATCCTCCAAAAACAAAGGAAATGAATAGTATTCCTATGAAATTCTTGTATGCTTTCCTACAAACCGAATGCATCTATAGGAAAGTTTCCTTTGGAATCCTTGTTCCTATGTTTTTTCTGTAAAAATTCTCCAAACCGAATACAAGGGCTGCCACCTATGAGGTATAAATGTGCATTGCACATTTACTTCTTTTTTCTTCTGAAGAAAAGTTAAATGTACATCCTAATTTGTTGCTATCTGTTTAAATTTTGCAGTATCAGTTTGCGTGGACAGAAAGAAGAATTACAAAGTTGTGACAAATTTAATTCGAAAGAAAACGGGTAGGTCTTCTATAGTTTGTATGGACAACTTTATTGCAGATTTCGTACGAACAAGACTACTGCCATTGCTCCCCTAGATTGTGTTTAAGATTCTTTGGATCCAAACGTTTCTAAAAAGGGAAAGGAAAACACTGATCGATTAGCAGCAGCCAACATGTAACTGACGGGCAGGTTCGATGTACATAACCGGAGGGTTTATTTAGAGCTTACTTGCATCTGTTTGTCTGCTAAGCTTGCGTTTTGGGAGCAGGGTTTCAGTTGACATTCACAACTATGCTGACCTTGCATAACAAGTGGTGGTTGACTATGGAAGTTATTGTGATACCCCTGTACAAGTCATTGGTGCTGACTTTCCTACCTCCTCAAATAAAATATAACCTAATGTTTGACATTGGCTTAGTTAGGTGCCCTACATGCTCTGTTTACGTTATCCCTAAACGGCTAAACCAGACAAGCCATGTTGTGTCAACAAAGCAAACATTGCAGATACATGCTGACCATGTTGTGTTACTTAGTTTTTTTTTTTTGAACGGTCGGGGGGGGGGGGGGGGGGGGGGGGGGAGCTTCCCCGCCTGAATATATTACCACTCAAATGGAAGGTCAGAGAATTACAGCAGAGGTTCTGGTACAAATTCAGCTAGAAGGGAATTCTGGTACTTAGTTTTGTGAACCTTTTGGTGGACAGATAGGAATGGCTTGTGCCGGTGATATCTTTTAGCTGTTCAATCCTTGAATGGAAAATTAAAATTAGGTATCTGCACTATAACATGAGATTTCTTTGGTACCCATGGTAGTGGCTCTATCTGGTATCCCATTGGGAGCTTAGTCATCCTTATCATAAACCTCTTTTATTTATCCATCGTGCAGTGCAGATGATACCGCAATGTGATTACCCTATTATTTATCATCGGGTCAATCCGGCGTCAGGAAATTGAACTTAGATTACTCCAGGATCACATAAGACTTTCTTTTCTTTATGCAGACATGGACGCAGCGATAAGTTAGTTTATGGAAATATGTGCACAACCATGACATTGAAAGAAGCCTCATCAGCTGACACAGCCCACACAGAAGCCGCCTATATAAACCGTACTACTACAAACTCCAAAAACCCAACACAGACCAGAGTTTGGGATTCCAAATCCAAGAGGCAACCACATTTCTAGATCATCAGAAGATGAGGGTGGGCGCTCATGATCTGAAGCTCAAGGGGCTCAAGAGGTCTCTCAAGGAGCACAAGGCCAGGCTCTACATCATCCGTCGATGCGTCGTGATGCTCCTAAGATGGCATGATTGATCAAGCAATTTGGAGTGAATTTCTTCACAGTTTCTCTTACTTCTCTATCTGACTGGCCAGCCTAGTGGCTGAAATTTTGGGTCTCTATCTCTGATGTATGTAACAGCTGTATATAACCTGTCAAAGTAGGAAGACTGGAAATGAAAGGCAACTTCTTTCTTGATGTGGTATCTCCAGAAATAATCTGAGGCTTATACCCTTTTGTCCCTTTTCTTCGTCTAAAACATGACATGCATTTTGATGTGTGTTCGAGAAAAAAAAAGGAAATCAAAATTTTCTTGGCGCCGGGAACATAATCTAGCATATACCACAGGTGCAGTGCAGGGAGGTGAGACCAACAGATTTGATATGGAATTTGTCATCCCATCATTAGTTGGTACCATTTCCAAGTCCGAGGCTGATGGCTTTTGATGCTTGATGCTCAATGCACCGATTTCTCTGAATGTTCACCTCACTCTCCTCTTATCAAACCTGCACCGAGTGTGATATCTCAGCAGTTTACAAGACAGTGGCCCGAGTTTAATTCCTACTGCAACGGACCCGGCTTATGGGGTTTTCGACGCGACTGTGATCGGCTTGCCCTAGCAGTCTAATTAGCTTCCTACCCCAAAATTACAAAACAAGAGACGCGTCCGAGCAACAGACACACATTTCTTTGCTTGAGTACTCCAATAATATCCTAACCGCAATTAGAAAAGATCTCAAAAGTTGGTCAGTGTGTAGGCGCTTGTGGGAGGGAGCACATGGCTTTTGGCAAAGCACAAAACAGTGCCTTCCTCGTTCTTGAAATAAAGCCTGATGGTGAAATGAGCCATAGTGAAATGCGAGCCCACTTTGTGAAAGCTGATCAGTGCTCTGACTGTTCTACAGTTCCTTTTTGGCTCTTCTTTTGGGGATTGCACATCTTCTAGATCTTTCTTCACATGTTTGGTGCTGGTTTTGCTTTTCTTGATTTCTCTCAGAAACTCTTCTCCTTTTAATGATTAAGCTGATACATCATTTGGCGGATCCGAAAAGAGGAAAATCTGAATCTGCTATCCCTCTGGTTCAGACCAGAGAAAGCTGAAATGTAAAGGCACTCAAGAGGTTACAGAATACTCGATGCCAAGCGATATCTTCCGGATGGGGTTATTCTTTCCCATGAACAATAAAAACTTGTCTTTGGCTTTGCCATGGCCACGGTTATGTTTTCATTGCCCGTAGGTCCGGTTTTCCTTATTAAAGGGGCCTTCCGTGAGGGTTTTTTATATCCCGTTTTCTGTATGAACTGGATCGATTCTTTTCTGCTTAATGAATTGCGGAGCTCCTGGCCCTTTAGGTTTTCCGAGAACAGTTGTGTTTTCAGGGGTATGATATCCAACACTATTGGAATTTAGTACATAATTGAGTCTCATGTGATCTTTTTTCTGGAATATGCATCTAAATGTGTGTCGTAAAAGAATTCTTAATACTAAAGGAAAATGCCATGGTTTCTTTATCGAAAAGGAGGTATCACCCTGGGTCTCTGCATCATTGGATGCCCGCAGCCATAGGAGAATGACACGATGGCGAAAGTATAACAAGAAGAACCAAGAGCCAAAAACCTACAAACTGACAGAAAAAAATAAAGCAAAGAAGCAAGCCTACAAAGCTAAGAAAGAAGAACCAAACTAAAGACCTAGCAACGAAATACCAAAAAGCAGCTCCAGCTTAGGCATCATCAGGTGGTCCTGCGTGCCCTTATATGAATTTTGGAGGAGAGGAAACAAATCTTCAGTTATTTGAGGCAATGAAAGAAACAAATATTCACTCTAATGTGACAGTGCTGCTTTGTTCCAAATATTATAGCCATGCTATATTACTAACATTATGTTGAGCAAACGATTGCTTTTCTCCCTGTGTACCTAATATGTCACATTGGGGAATAACACTTTGGTTGTAAAGGTAGCATTCGGTTCTGTACTGCCACGGAGGTCTCTGACTTTGATACCTTGGAGAAACATATGTTCGTCCTGTCCATCGTAACTTTGTTAAAGTTTGAAATGTGCTAGCATTGTAGTACACTGTTAAACAAACAGATGCATATACTGCAGCTTTCACTTTTATTGATTTTGTCTCATCAATTTCCTTTAGCAAAAGATATAAAGATGCAGGAAATAAGTGTAACACATATGGTTAGGTTCTTTGTGGTGGAACCAGCCATGCTCGCATTTTGCTGGATTTATTTCAGGCTTTCCAGTGATGTATGCGCGTTCATAGGGGTGAGTGTATGTGAGCATCTGTGATTGTACTATGTTAAAAAAAGATATAAAGATATAATTTGTGTACACCAAAAAATTCTCCTCCGTACTTTAGAGCTGGCTATCTAGGTTAAAAATGAATCTTCCTCTCATGACTTTGGTTGGAGTGGCTGCTTTACGTTGAGTTATATGACTTTGTGGCAATGATGTTTTTGTAAGCAGAAAATTGCTGACCCCCTTGCAGATTATAATCTCTTGTATGCTCTCTCCTTAGGTGGGTTTGTGCTTTATCCTGTTTTGGCCGGGACTTTGTTTTCCCTCCCCTTGTGTTTAGCTATGGGCTATCATGAGGATTTTGCACGGCTCTGTAGTAAGTTGAGGCCCTGTACATTGAACAATGCAGAGGCAGAGAACCCACCTTTTGGTGGGTTGGTACAGTTGTTGAGGCACGACAGTGTCCATTACGGTTCAAATCCTAGCGCTCACATTTACACACGTTGGTGTGCATTAGGTATTTAGTGAGATTTATGGATTTATTCCCAGCCTCCATGAATTATTCTGATTAATTAGGTATCTTGCTTGCATACTTCTTTCTTGAGTCACCTTGCCTTGTCGCAATGGCAATAGAGCAATATTCAACTTTTGTCCGTAAATTTTGCATGCTTCTGTACTTACATCTACACCACTGCAAAATATAACTTATGGGCAAAAACCTACCTAGCTTCACATCTCAAAAATGTTGGAGCACAATACTTGAGCCTAACCAAGAGGAAAGGAGACACGTGCGATAAGAGAAGGATCTAGGCGGGGATAATTATATACTCCCTTCGTCCTAAAATAAGTGTCGCTGATTTAGTATAAAGTCAGGGAGTACATGAAGATGAAGAAGCACTTTGCATATACTATATATCAAGAGGTACCAATTTCACATCTTACTAGCTAGACATCACCATCAGGAGCCAGTAGAAAATCCCTAGCCTCTCTCTCTCTCTCTTTGACAAAATGGGCCATCAATTCCCCTCCTACCCTCCCTCACCAACCATTACAACCCAACCTCACATAATAAACAATAAAGAGAGAGAGGGGCACGCATCAATGGTGACACGAAGGCCCTACATGATTGATACAGAACCTGATGCCTTCATAGAGACCCTACCAGCTATGACAACATCAACCATCCATTCTTCTTCCCTAGAAGCACTGGTACAAGTCTATGGGCTGGCTCCATGCGCTGCCGGCGCCAAAAACGTCGTAGGCACTGCTTGCTGTGGCGCCCATGGCGGCGGTGGGATTCACAGTGTTGGTGATTGAGTTCATGCAGCAGATGATCTCGCCTAGGGCGCACAGCCTGCTCTCCAGCTCCATCTTCTGTGTCTGCATCACCGAGTTCTGTGCTTGCAGCGCCACAAGGTTTTGTGTGGTCATGCCCAGCACCATGTTCATTTGTTGGCTCTGGTTCTTGAGCTGATCCACCTGTTTTTGTCACAAAATATATTCTTCTTAGCAATATGTAGATTCTTTTTTTTTCTCGTGTTCTTGTTAGGTTTTCTTTCATGTAGAAGATGTGATACGCTATGCTACTAGTTTGATAAAAACTCAACCTGTTATAAATTAAGCAACTCATGATGATGAATGAATTTGTAGTGTTGTTCAAAGTGTTAGGTAGGGGGCAATTGGTGGGGCATGGAAATCACAATAACTATGTTTTGTCTGAGCAGATATTTTAGGTGGCCTTCGTTTTCATCTATTTTTGGTTTCACATGCTTGAGCGCGCTCTCATAAAAAAACATGTTTTAAATATTTATGACAGCTAAACAATTAAATTATGGACATGTACAAACTTTATGCTTATGTGCACCTATATAAATAGCATACTTGGAAGGGTGTGACAAACCTGCGAGGAGAGGTCGTCGAGGTGTTGTTGCTTGCGCACCCTAGATCGCCGTGCCGACTCCCGGTTGGACTCCTTCCTCCTCTTCCTCCTCTTCTCCATCTGGGCCCGGAGGTCCGGGCAATCCTCGGCAGACCTGGAGCTCCGGGTCCCTTGGCTCGACGCGAACGAGGTCCCACTTGACATGGTCACCTCTCAACAACTCACAGCAGTTTCACTTGCTCTTATATCTTGAGTATAAAAACACACCTTGTAACAGCACTTGGGTACCTTTGTTACTCAGTGCTAGCTAGCTTGATTATGTTACTAGTATGAACTCCGGCTACAGCTACAGAGCTACAGGGAGGTTAGGGAGAAGACGTAGAACCAGTAGAGGAAGACGACGGAGAAGGACTGGACGAGGCGAGTGATCGCTGCGCCGACCATAAATCCGGAGAGGGGATGCTCCAACAGGACCAGCAACAACATCTACACGTGCTACTGCGTCTCTATCATCAAGAACACAACAAACTCTTTTCTTTACCTTGCAAATGAAATATTATCGATCTGTTCTGTTTTCAGATACAAGTTTTGGTGCTATGTGGCAAGAAATATATTTTTATTTTTTGCCAGAACCTCCCCTTGGAAATGAAACTGTCGCAGATCAAATTTCGGCAGAACCTCCCCTTGGAAATTGAATGAAGTTCAGATGGAATTTTGGCAGAGCCTCCCCTGGAAATGGATGATCGGTGAAGGAATTTTTGGCAGAACCTCCCCTGGGAAATGGATGATGGGAGGATAATTTTTTGGCAGAACCTCCCCTGGAAATGGATGACCGGGGAAGAAAATTTGGGCAGAGCCTCCCTAAGTCAAGATCAAGATTTGGGAAGAAAGGCTGGAGGTTGGAGGCTGAGGTGGCGAGCTTGTGTGTGTCCACCTTGGACAGACAGGGTTTAGGCAGCAGCCAAGACCCAAGCTGCCAGCAACACAACGGAGCTGGGGCGGAAGGAAGGAAACCTAGCAAGGGAGCTGGGGAAGTGGGGAAAAGGGAATTGAAGCTTGGTGGAGAGGCGGCATTTATAGCCGAAAAATGGGCGGTTTTAGCGAGAGAAACAATTGCGAAAGAAATTGGTAATGGTGGTGGTGGTGGTGGACGGGAAAGGTGAAAGGGATGGCGAGATGCGCTCGGAATCTTCTGCGGCATCTGCTGGCAGCGTCAGGAATCATTTCATCCTGATTTTTGCCGTCCGTCCGTGGTTTCGGTATCATTGCCTGCCACGTCATCCGCGGTTTAGCATTAGGAGTTACTCCCTCCGTTTCTAAATATAAGTCTTTCTAGTAATTTTAAAAAAGACTACATATAACCTAAAATAAGTGAATCTATACTCTAAAATATGTCCATATATATCCGTATGTAATCTTTATTGAAATCTCAAAAAAAAATATTTAGGAACAAAGGGAGTACATACGTACAGTACTTACTAGCCGAGAGTCGCTTTTGGGGTAGAAAATGTAGAGAGATGGTGATCGAGCTAAGAGTCATTGTCTTGAAGAGGCGATTGCCCCTGCATATATTATTATTATGAAATAGTACGTATATAAGATCATCAAGTGTGAGCAAGGGATCATCGGAAAAGAAAAGGAGAGGACAAGCTTCTTTTCATTTTATTTTTTTGGTGTTCTAGGCTAGTAACGTGTATCTCAGGAAATCCTTAGGTCATCATTGGACATTAACTTGTTTTGTGTCCACGGACAGAGGAATTGGTTGGCCTGCCACAGTCGTTAGATCTTATGGGCAATTGTTTCGTTTCTGTCCCTTAGTTTCACGTTTATGACAATAATTACCCAATTTAGCAGTTTTTCCCCCACAGTTTTTACCCAATTTAAGTGAACTTGGGCCAAAATTACCTCTTTTAATATTTTTTTTCCGCTTTTGTGTTGATTGTGCGTGTCACGTCGGCTGGTTTATTTTACTGTCTGGTTTTCTAATTTGCTCTCAGTTCAAGAAGGGTGCGTCCTACCAGGTTCTCTTTTTCTTTAGGAAGAACGCTTTGTCCAACCTTAAGTATGTTCCCCCTTCCTCTCTTCATTTTGATTTTTTCCCTCCTACCTCTGGTTTGATACGACTCTAGGCTAGGGTTCAAACACAAGATCTCATGCAACTGGCCAGCTCGCGCACATCACCCCAGCTAATGTGTTTCTATTGGAAGATAGAATGACCGGTATTCTATATCCTATAGTCGACGCCTTACACAATGGCCGCTCGCCAACGCCTCTCTCTGCTCCGGCGATGGTGGGAGAGGGTGAGGATTAGAGGTCGTGGGCGACCTCGACACGTCCCCGCGTGTTCTGGGCCGGCATGGGCATAGAGTTAGCATCGACCATGGACAACCTCTCGCTTGGGAGAGGGAGAGTGTGATGCCCCCGACTCGACCGTACACTAATCATACACGCAAATGTGTACGATCAAGATCAGGGAGTCACTGGAAGATATCACAACACAACTCTAGACACAAATTAAAATAATACAAGCTTCATATTACAAGCCAGGGGCCTCAAGGGCTCGAATACAAACGAGTCAGCGGAAGCAACAATATCTGAGTACAGACATAAGTTAAACAAGACTGTCTTAAGAAGTAGGCACCCTCGGGGTAGTAGTAGTAGTCGACGGGGTGGCATCTGGTTCCTAGGATCCACCAACTGGTTGCAACAAACGGAAAGAAGAAAGAAGCGGAAAAAGGGGTAGCAAAGCAACCGTGAGTACTCATCCAAAGTACTCGCAAGCATCAGATCTATACTAAGTATGCATTGGCATCAAAGGAATGAGCTGTATCTGTGGACTGAACTGCAGAATGCCATAATAGAGGGGAAGGCCTAGCCTATCAAAGACTAGCATCTTGCAGCATTCAGAAGAGTACAGAATATCATATTATAACTAACAACCCTGTTGTAATATTAATGCCCAGAGACCCTTCCTCGACTCCCTGCGAGAAAGCAATCCCGGAGCCAACATATCCATCACATATCTCAAGTATCCATTTCTAGTTGTAATAGATCAAGATACCATTCCGAGCGTCCGTTACCGTGGACACGGCTATTCGAATAGATCACATTACATTACCCAACACGCTTGATTACTCTAGCCGGACACACTTTCTTGGGTCCATGCCCGGCCTCAAAAGATCAACACGTCGCAGCCCTACCTAGGCTCAGCAGAGAGGTCCCCGCCGGTCTACATCCTAAGCACTCCGGGGTCTTGGGTCCATCGCCTGTTGCACTTCGGGTTGGTGTGTGCAGGGTGAATACTAGCGCCACCTCAGATGGTCGGCGTGATCCGACCGTGCCACAATGCTGAATTGGATGTCTGACAGAGCTTCGGCTGATACTACGACGCCGAATGCCCATAACTATTCCCATGTGGTGGTTAGTGTGTAAAGGCCAATGGCCAACTCAGAACAAATACCCAAATCCTTAGTGTGTTAGGAGCTCGTGGAGACGAGTAGAGACTCGCGATAATGTGACCCTGTCGCCCTGTCTCGAGGAAATACGGCAAGGGCCAGGCCCAACCCCCCTCTCTCTAGGGCGGTCTACCTGCCCTGCCGTGCCTCATAATTATCTCGAAGGTGCTCTCCGGGCCTGCCCGACTTTCACATCAACTCGCGGGGACCCCTCGGCGCCGACCCGACTAACCAGAGACCGTCGGGAACTTAGGTCCACCTCTGCCGGGATGGTACCGCCTGTCCCTTCAGTCCCGTAGTAACAGTGCACAGGGGCTACAGGTAAAGGTAACTGTGTGTCTGTAACATCGAGGGGGAAACCCGAGGAATCACCCTAGATGGATTCCCACTCGATGTAACCATCAAGGTGAACATATGAGGAATCACCCTCGAGGTTCATGACGGTGTCCTGGACTAGGGGGTACTCACCACATCATCTCCCGACTAGGTGGATCGGGCCGAGGACCCCCATGGCGGTTCACTCATGGGCCACTTCGGGCAGCCCATGTCGCATACAAGGAGTATTCCACAAGACTTGGTGATCAAGACAAGGACTCCTCTCCACCAACGTATTCGGCTAGGACTCTTGTTATCCTAGGCCTCTGGTGCATTATATAAGCCAAGGCCAGGCTAGTCGATAGATTATTATGACATTACTCATCATACCCTTAGGTCTTAGACCAC
The DNA here is from genome assembly GCF_018294505.1 of Triticum aestivum. Lineage (NCBI taxonomy): Eukaryota > Viridiplantae > Streptophyta > Magnoliopsida > Poales > Poaceae > Triticum > Triticum aestivum. Next base: position 287,985,673 of record NC_057808.1, on the reverse strand, counting down.
AACATATGATCTCGAGGTAGATCAACTCTTGTAACCCTATATTCATCAAGATCAATCAAGCAGGAAGTAGAGTATTACCTCGATAGAGAGGGCCCGAACCTGGGTAAACATCGTGTCCCCTGTCTCCTGTTACCCATCGATCCATGACACATAGCTTGGGACCCCCTACCCGAGATCTGCCGGTTTTGACACCGACAGTTCACACTTGAAGTGTTGCATGATAGAGTCGTGTCGGGAGTGGTGAAGGAGGAATCACCCTCGACGACCACGGCCGAATAGCTACACTACAGAGTTATCATCAGGAGTGTGTTACAAGGTATCACCCTCGGCACTCGATAGTAGCTCTGCAGAGTCGTACAACTAGGGGGATGATGTGATGTGTCGGTCTCTGGACGTCGATCACGTTGATCGAGTCATCGGTCATCAAGCCGAGGCAACTGGGACAAGGTGAGGGGTCACTATGGCTCACTAACTGCTACTTCTTGAGCTTGTGTTGGTTTTTCCCTTGAAGAGGAAAGGGTGATGCAGCAAATTAGAGATAAGTATTTCCCTCAGTTTGAGAACCAAGGTATCAATCCAGTAGGAGACAACGCACAAATCACCAATACATGCACAAACAATCAATAACTTGCACCCAACACGATAAAGGGGTTGTCAATCCCTTCACGGTTACTTGCAAAAGTGAGATCTGATAGAGATAGGTAAACAATAAAGTAAATATTTTTGGTATTTTTGGTTTATATATCGGAAAGTAAAAGATTGCAAAATAGTAGATTGGAAAATTATATGATGGAAAATAGTAGATTGGAAACTTATATGATGGAAAATAGACCCAGGGGCCATAGGTTTCACTAGAGGCTTCTCTCAAAATAGCAAATAATATGGTGGGTGAACAAATTATTGTCAATCAATTGATAGAAAAGCGCAAAGTTATGACGATATCTAAGGCAATGATTATGAAATATAGGCATCACGTCCGTGTCAAGTAGACCGAAATGATTTTGCATCTACTACTATTACTCCACACATCGACCGACTCCTGCCTGCATCTAGAGTATTAAGTTCATGAAGAACAGAGTAACGCATTAAGTAAGATGACAAGATGTAGAGGAATAAACTCAAGCAATATGATGTAAGCCCCATCTTTTTATCCTCGATGGCAACAATACAATACGTGCCTTGCTGCCCCTACTGTCAATGGGAAAGGACACCGCAAGATTGAACCCAAAGCTAAGCACTTGTCCCATTGCAAGAAAAACCAATCTAGTTGGCCAAACCAAACAAATAATCCAAAGAGAATTACAAAGATATTAAATCGTGCATAAAAGAATTCAGAGAAAATTTCAATAATATTCATAGATAAGCTGATCATGAATCCACATTTCATCGGATCTCGACAAACACACCGCAAAAGAAGATTACATCGGATGGATCTTCAAGAACATCGAGGAGAACATGGTATTGAGAATCAAAGAGAGAGAAGAAGCCATCTAGCTACTAGCTATGGACCCGTAGGTCTGAGGTAAACTACTCACGCTTCATCGGAAGGGCAATAGAGTTGATGTAGAAGCCCTCCGTGACCGAATCCCCCTCCGGCAGGATGCCGGAAAAGGCCCCTAGATGGGATCTCACGGGTACAGAAGGTTGCGGCGGTGGAAAAGTGTTTTCGTGGATACTTCTGGTGGTTTGGGAATATATGTGAATATATAGGCAGAGGAATTAGGTCAGGGGAGTCACGGGGGGCCCACAAGGCAAGGGCCACGCCCTACCCCCCTGGGCGTGCCCTCCACCCTTGTGGCCGCCTCGTGGCTCCTCCGACTTGATCTCCAAGTCTCCTGGGTGTCTTCTAGTCCAAGAAAAATCATCGCGAAGGTTTCATTCCGTTTGGACTCTGTTTGGTATTCCTTTTCTGTGAAACTCTAAAACAAGGAAAAAACAAAAACTAGCACTAGGCTCTAGGTTAATAGGTTAGTCCCAAAAATAATATAAAATAGCATATTAATGCATATAAAACATCCAAAACAGATAATATAATAGCATGGAACAATAAAAAATTGTAGATACATTGGAGACTTATCAAGCATCCCCAAGCTTAATTCCTGCTCGTCCTCGAGTAGGTAAATGATAAAAACAGAATTTTTGATGTGGAATGCTACCTAACATATTTATCCATGTAATTTTTCTTTATTGTGGCATGAATGTTCAGATCCATAAGATTCAAAACAGAAGTTTAATATTGACATAAAAACAATAATACTTCGAGCATACTAACAAGGCGATCTTCTCAAAATAACATGGCCAAAGAAAGCTTATCCCTATAAAATCATATAGTCTGGCTATGCTCCATCTTCATCACACAAAACATTCAAATCATGCACAACCCTGATGACAAGCCAACCAATTGTTTCATACTTTTGATGTTCTCAAACTTTTTCAACTTTCACACAATACATGAGCGTGAGCCATGGACATAGCACTATAGGTGGAATAGAATATGGTGGTTGTGGAGAAGACAAAAAGAAGGAGATAGTCTCACATCAACTAGGCGTATCAATGGGCTATGGAGATGCCCATCAATAGATATCAATGTGAGTGAGTAGGGATTGCCATGCAACGGATGCACTAAAGCTATAAGTTTATGAAAGCTCAAAAGAAAACTAAGTGGGTGTGCATCCAACTTTCTTGCTCATGAAGACCTAGGGCAATTTGAGGAAGCCCATCGTTGGAATATACAAGCCAAGTACTATAATGAAAAATTCCCACTAGTATATGAAAGTGACAATCATAAGAGACTCTCTATTATGAAGATCACGGTGCTACATTGAAGCACAAGTGCGGAAAAAGGATAGTAACATTGCCCCTTATCTCTTTTTTCTCTTTTTTATTTTGGTTTGGCTTCTTTGGCCTCCCCCTCTTTTTTTCCTCACATGGGGCAATGCTCTAATAATGAAGATCATCACACTTTTATTTACTTACAACTCAAAAATTACAACTCGATACTTAGAACAAAATATGACTCTATATGAATGCCTACGGTGGTGTACCGGGATGTGCAATGACTCAAGAGTGACATGTATGAAAGAATTATGAAAGGCGGTTTGCCACAAATACGATGTCAACTACATGATCATGCAAAGCAATATGACAATGATGGAACATGTCATAATAAACGGAACGGTGGAAAGTTGCATGGCAATATATCTCGGAATGACTATGGAAATGCCATAATAGGTAGGTATGGTGGCTGTTTTGAGGAAGGTATATGGTGGGTGTATGGTACTGGTGAAAGTTGCGCGGTACTAGAGAGGCTAGCAATGGTGGAAGGGTGAGAGTGTGTATAATCCATGGACTCAACATTAGTCATAAAAAACTCACATACTTATTGCAAAAATCTATTAGTTATTGAAACGAAGTACTAAGCGCATGCTCCTAGGGGGTAGATTGGTAGGAAAAGACCATGACTCATCCCCGACCGCCACTAATACGGAAGACAATCAATAATACCTCATGCTCCAACTTCGTTACATAACGGTTCACCATACGTGCATGCTACGGGAATCACAAACCTTAACACAAGTATTTCTCCAATTCACAATTACTCACTAGCATGACTCTAATATCACCATCTTTATATTTCAAAACAATCATAAGGAATCAAACTTCTCATAGTATCCAATGCACTTTATATGAAAGTTTTTATTATATCCCTCTTGGATGCTTATCATATTAGGACTAAATTTATAACCAAAGAAAATTACCATGCTATTTAAAGACTCTCAAAATAATATAATGAAGCATGAGAGTTCAAAATTTTCTATAAAATAAAGCCACCGACGTGCTCTAAAAAGATATAAGTGAAGCACTAGAGCAAGATTGTCTAGCTCAAAAGATATAAGTGAAGCACATAGAGTATTCTAATAAATCATGATTCATGTGTGTCCCTCTCAAAAGGTGTGTACAGCAAGGATGATTGTGGCAAAATAAAAAGCAAAGACTCATATCATACAAGACGCTCCAAGCAAAACACATATCATGTGGTGAATAAAAATATAGCCTCAAGTAAAGTTACTGATAGACGAAGACGAAAGAGGGGATGCCTTCCGGGGCATCCCCAAGCTTAGGCTCTTGGTTGTTCTTGAATATTTCCTTGGGGTGCCTTGGGCATCCCCGAGCTTAGGCTCTTGCTACTCCTTATTCCATAGTCGATCAAATCCTTACCCAAAACTTGAAAACTTCACAACACAAAACTCAACAGAAAAATCTCATAAGCTTCGTTAGTATAAGAAAATAAATCACCACTTTTGGTATTGTTGTGAACTCATTCTTTATTTTTATTGGTGTAATATCTACTATATTCCAACCTTTCCATGCTTCATACCCCCCGATACTACCCATAGATTCATCAAAATAAGCAAACAACACATAGAAAACCGAATCTGTCAAAAACAGAATAGTCTGTAGTAATCTGTAGCTCTCGAATACTTCTGTAACTCCAAAAATTCTGAAAAATTAGGACAACCTCAGACATTTGTTTATTAATCTTCTGCAAAAAGAATCAGTATTTTATCACGCTTCTGTTAAAAACGATAATTGTTTTCCTGAGTGCAAAAGTTTCTGTTTTTCAGCAAGATCAAATCAACTATCACCGTAAGTCACCCCAAAGGTCTTACTTGGCACAAACACTAATTAAAACACAAAACCACATCTAACCATAGGCTAGATGAATTATTTATTTCAAAACAGGAACAAAAAGCGAAGAACAAAAATAAAATTGGGTTGCCTTCCAACAAGCGCTATTGTTTAACCCTCTTAGCTAGGCATAAAAACACAAATAGATCTAGGTATTGTCATGTTTGGTCTTTATCTTTTTAATGGAGTTATGCTAAAATCCAGGAGGTTCTTTTAGTTTCTCCTCATATTCAGAAATCTTTATATCTAGAGCATCCAACCGCTTATTGCAAAGAGTGATTAACATATTCATGCAGTGGAGGTTTCCACTAACACATTTGAGGGGTTCAAGAGATTTTTGCAAAATTTTCGTTACTTCTCATAGTTTCTCAAAAACTCGTGTTCCCTCTTGAGTGTGATGTAATCCCTTTTGTGGGGGTAATATTCCTACTATTCCTTCTATTATTTCATAGGAAATGTTGGGATCAATTTCAATAAAATTCCCTTTAGCAGTGAAATCCAAAAGTTGCCTATGAGACATGTTTAGCCCAACATAAAAATTACGAAGTAAAATCCTAAAATCCCCCTCTATAGTGCAATTGTGATAGGATTCTATCATCCTATACCAATCATCCTTTAAATTTTCTCCTTGTCTCTGTTTGAAGTGAAGAACCTCAAATTCAGGACACAAAGGAGGGGTAAAAGTGCTAGTCATGAGAGCAAGACAAGCGATCTAACACACGAGCAAACAAAAAGCAAACGAAGAAGGCGAACGGAAGAGGGGCGAAGAAAAGGCAAATCTTTTTGAAAATCGTTTTAGAAGTGGGGGAGAGGAAAACGAGAGGAAAATGGCGAATAATGTAATGCAAGAGATGAGATTTTATGATTGGTACTTGGCGTAGATCTCCCCGGCAACGGCGCCAGAAATTCTTCCTCCTACTTCTTGAGCTTGCATTGGTTTTTCCCTTGAAGAGGAAAGGGTGATGCAGCAAAGTAGAGATAAGTATTTCCCTCAGTTTGAGAACAAAGGTATCAATCCAGTAGGAGACAACGCACAAATCACCAATACCTGCACAAACAATCAAACAACTTGCACCCAACGCGATAAAGGGGTTGTCAATCCCTTCACGGTTACTTGCAAAAGTGAGATATGATAGAGATAGGTAAACGATAGAGTAAATATTTTTGGTTTATAGATCGGAAAGTAAAATATTGCAAAATAGTAAATTGGAAACTTATATGATGGAAAATAGTAGATCGGAAACTTATACGATGGAAAATAGACCCGGGGGTCATAGGTTTCGCTAGAGGCTTCTCTCAAGATAGCAAATAATATGGTGGTTGAACAAATTACTATCGAGCAATTGATAGAAAAGCGCAAAGTTATGACGATATTTAAGGCAATGATTATGAAATATAGGCATCACGTCTGTGTCAAGTAGACCGAAACGATTCTGCATCTACTACTATTACTCCACACATCGACCGACTCCTGCATGCATCTAGAGAATTAAGTTCATGAAGAACAGAGTAACGCATTAAGTAAGATGACATGATGTAGAGGAATAAACTCAGGCAATATGATGTAAACCCCATCTTTTTATCCTCGATGGCAACAATACAATACGTGCCTTGCTGCCCCTACTGTCACTGGAAAAGGACACCGCAAGATGGAACCCAAAGCTAAGCACTTCTCCCATTGCAAGAAAAACCAATCTAGTTGGCCAAACCAAACCAATAATTTGAAGAGAATTACAAAGATATCAAATCATGCATAAAAGAATTCAGAGAAGATTCCAATAATATTCATAGATAAGCTGATCATAAATCCACATTTCATCGGATCTCAACAAAGACACCGCAAAAGAAGATTACATCGGATAGATCTCCAAGAACATCGAGGAGAACATGGTATTGAGAATCAAAGAGAGAGAAGAAGCCATCTAGCTACTAGCTATGGACCCGTAGGTCTGAGGTAAACTACTCACGCTTCATCGGAAGGGCAATAGAGTTGATGTAGAAGCCCTCCGTGATCGAATCCCCCTCCGGCAGGATGCCGGAAAAGGCCCCTAGATGGGATCTCACGGGTACAGAAGGTTGCGGCGGTGGAAAAGTGTTTTCGTGGATACTTCTGGTGGTTTGGGAATATATGTGAATATATAGGCGGAGGAATTAGGATAGGGGAGTCACAGGGGCCCACAAGGCAGGGGTCGCGCCCTACCCCCCTGGGCGCGCCCTCCACCCTTGTGGCCGCCTCGTGGCTCCTCCGACTTGATCTCCAAGTCTCCTGGGTGTCTTCTAGTCCAAGAAAAATCATCGCGAAGGTTTCATTCCGTTTGGACTCCGTTTGGTATTCCTTTTCTTTGAAACTCTAAAACAAGGAAAAAAATAGAAACTAGCACTGGGCTCTAGGTTAATAGGTTAGTCCCAAAAATAATATAAAATAGCATACTAATGCATATAAAACATCCAAAACAGATAATATAATAGCATGGAACAATAAAAAATTATAGATACGTTGGAGACGTATCGCTAACCAACCTATACTAAGCAGTTTAGGATAAGCAGGTAAGGTAGAATGAGCAGGTTACAAAAGCAGGCTATGCATCAGAATAGGAGGAATCAATAACAGTAGCAAAATCTAATGCAAGCATGAGAGAGAATATAATGGGTGATATCGGAATGACCAAGGGGGGTTTGCTTGCCTGGTTGCTTAGACGAGAAGGAGGGGTCGTCGATGACGTAGTCGAACACGGGGGCATCAGCAATGGTCTCGGGGTCTACTGGAGAGAAGAGAGGGTAGAAACAATAAATACAGAGCAAACAAGTGCAATACTATACATGACCAGACAAAAGTAGCGCTAGGGGTGTTCTAACACGGTACTACACGATACCGGCGAAGGGGGAAAACATCCGGGAAAGTTTTCCCGGAGTTTGGCATTTTTGGACAAACGAACCGGAGGGGGAGGTTGCATGTTTGCTATGCTAGGGATGTGTGGCAGATGAACGGACTGCATATTTAGATTCGTCTCATCTTTCTGAGCAACTTTCATGTACAAAGTATTTTCATCTGACTTACGGATATTTTTTATGTATTTTCAAAGTTTTGAAGATATTTTGGAATTAACGGATTTAAATTAATTCAAAAAAAAGAATTATGGCATCAGCATGATGTCACCCTAATGTCAGCAGTCAACTAATAACCCACAAGTATAGGGGATCGCAACAGTTTTCGAGGGTAGAGTATTACCCCAAAATTTATAGATTCGACACAAGGGGAGCCAAAGAATATTTGTAAGTATTAGCAGGTGAGTTGTCAATTCAGCCACACCTGGATTATCTGCAGCAAGGTGATCAGTAGCAAAGTAGTATGATGGTTTTGATAATAGTCACAGCAGCAATAGTAAGGGTAACAGTGATAGCAGTAACTTTGTAACAAGTGCAACAGTAACGATAGCAGTAGTAACTTAGCAAGATCAATATGTAGGAAATTCGTAGGCATTGGATCGGTGATTCGTTGGATGACATTCATCATGTGACAGTCATAACCTAGGGTGATACGGCACTAGCTCCAGTTCATAAATATAATGTAGGCATGTATTTCGTAAATAGTCATACGTGCTTATGGAAATAACTTGCATGACATATTTTTTCCTACCCTCCCGTGGCAGCGGGGTCCTATTGGAAATTAAGGGATATTAAGGCCTCTTTTAATAGAGAACCGGAACAAAGCATTAACACACGGTGAATACATGAACTCCTCAAACTACGGTCATCACCGGGAGTGGTTGATATGTCTCCAACGTATCTATAATATTTGATTGTTCCATGCTATTATATTATCGTTCTTGGATGTTTTATAATAATTTTATAGTCGTTTTATATCTTATTTTGGTACTAACCTATTGACATAGTGCCAAGTGCCAGTTGCTGTTTTTTGCATATATTTTTACATCGCAGGTAATCAATATCAAACGGAGTCCAAACACCGCGAAACTTTTTGTTGACTTTTTATGGACCAGAAGACCCCCAATGGCCCAGAGCAGCACTTGGGGGATGCCCCGAGGGGGGCACAACCCACCAGGGTGCGCCTGGGGGCCCAGGCGCGCCCAATTGGGTTGTGCCCACCTCGGTGGCCTCCCGCACCCCCTCTTTGCCCTATAAAATCCCAAATATTCCAAAACCCTTCGGGGTTAACCTAGATCAGAAGTTCCGCCGCCGCAGGCCTCTGTAGTCACCGAAAACCAATCTAGACCCCGTTCTGGCACCCTGCCGAAGGTGGAAATCATCTCCGGTGACCATCTTCATCATCCCGGCGGCCACCACGATGAGGAGGGAGTAGTCCACCCTCGGGGCTGAGGGTTTGTACCAGTAGCTATGTGTTTAATCTCTCTCTCTATCTCGTGTTCTTGAGATGTCACGATCTTGATGTATCGCGGGCTTTGTTAATATAGTCGGATCATATGGTGTTTTCCCCTCTCTATCTTGTTGTGATGAATTGAGTTTTCCCTTTGAGATTTCGTTTTATCGGATTGAATACTTCTATGGATTTGAGAACACTTGATATATGTCTTGCAATTGAATACTCATGGTCACAATGGGGTATCGTATTGATTCACTTGATATATGTTTTGACACTCAACTTGCGGATTCCCGAGGTGACATTGGGGTAATCTATGCATAGGGGTTGATGCACGTTCTTGTCTTTGTTTCTCCGGTAGAAATCTTGGGGCACTCTTTGAAGTTCTTTGTGTTGGATTGAGTATTATGAATATGAATTTGGTTTGGGGTTATTTTAGTACGAACTCTAGGATAGATCGAACGGAAAGAATAGCTTAATGTTATTTTAGTACGAACTCTTGAATAGATTGAACGGAAAGAATAGCTTTGAGGTGGTTTCGTACGCTACAAACAATTTATTCTTATGTTCTCCGCTAGATAGGAACTTTGGAGTGATTCTTCATCGCACTTTGAGGGATGGTTATATGATCCAATTATATTAGCATTGTTGAGAGATTGCACTAGCGAAAGTATGGACCCTAGGCCTTGTTTTCAAGCATTGCAATACCGTTTTGTGTCTGTTTTATTGATTGCTACCTTGCTATTTTTATTTATTCAGATTATAAAAATATATTTCTACCATCCATATTACACTTTTATCACCATCTCTTCGCCGAACTAGTGCACCTATACAAATTGCCATTGTATCGGGTGTGTTGGGGACACAAGAGATTTCTTGTATTTGGTTGCAGGGTTGTTTGAGAGAGACCATCTTCATCCTACGCCTCCCACGGATTGATAAACCTTAGGTCATCCACTTGAGGGAAAATTGCTACTGTCCTACAAAACTCTGCGCTTGGAGGCCCAACACGTGTCTACAAGAATAAGGTTGTGTAGTAGACATCAAGCTCTTTTCTAGCGCCGTTGCCGGGGAGGTGAGTGCTTGAAGGTATATCTTCAGATCTTGAAATTGAATCTTTTAGTTTCTTTTTTTATCACTAGTTTGGTTTATAAAAGAAAACTAAAAAATGGAATTGAGGTTGCATCATATTATTGATCCTCTTTACAATATCTTTCTTAAAAATGAAGGACCGGAAAATTGTGCTCAATTGTTAGAAGAAGAAGTCAATAAAATGTTTGGCACAAAATATTTTAATGATGACCATGATTGCAATGTTGCTAGTATGAATTCTTCGAATATCCATGATGCTAATGATATGCAAAGCCATAAACTTGGGGATGCTATATTTGATGAAGATGATATTTTTAGTCCCCCAAGATTTGATGTGAAAATTTGTTATAATCATTGCATGCCTCCTCTTTATGATTATTATAATGATGAAAGTGGATTTGGAGAGGTCATGACTTTATTTAGTGATGAATCCACAATTTTGGATGAGGCTTCAATTGACTATGATAACAAAGTTGCTATCAATGATGATTATGGTGATGACACGTATGCTATATTGAATAATGATAACCATGAAACTTGTCATCATTATTTTAATTTTCAATCCCATGATAGTTATTTTGTTGATTTGCTCCCACTACTATGAATGTGAATAAATTTGCTTATGTGGAGAGTAATAAGTTTTCTATGCTTTTGTGTCATGAAAATAATGCTTTATGTGATGATTATATTGTTGAATTTCTTCATGATTCTACTAAAAATTATTATGAGGGAGGAACTTATGCTTGTAGGAATTGCAATAATATCAAGTTTCCTCTCTATGTGTTGAAAATCTTGAAGTTATGCTTGTTTTGCCTTCCTATGCTAGTTGATTCTTGTTCCCATAAGTTGTTTGTTCACAAAATCCCTATGCATAGGAAGTGGGTTAGACTTAAATGTGCTTGCCATGTGTTTCATGATGCTCTTTTTCATGCTTCAATTCTTATCTTTTATGTGAGCATCATTAAAATCATCATGCCTAACTATAAAGGCATAAAAGAAAAGTGCTTGTTGGGAGACAACCCAACACTTTTACCTACTGTTTTTGTGTGTTCACATGATTAAGGTACTGTAGTAATCATGTTTTATTGTTTTTGTTTCAATAAAGTGCCAAGTAAAGCCTTTGGGATCATGTTGGGTGATAGTTGATTTGATCTTGCTGAAAAACAGAAACTTTCGTGCTCATTAAAATAATTCTCATTTTTAACAGAAGCGCGATAAAATACCAATTCTTTTTGCAGAAGATTAATATACAAATTTCTCACATGGTCCTAATTTTTTTCTTAATTTTTGAAGTAGCAAAAGTATGGTTTGAGTACAGATTACTACAGACTGTTCTGCTTTTGACAGATTCTGTTTTCACTTCATAGTTTGCTTGTTTCCTAGGTTCTATGGCTTATATTGCTCAATATAAATTGTGGAAATTATATGCTATGGTAGGCATTGTGCGGAAACAATTATGAATCTTGTCTTTTATAGTACCAAAGTGAAATGGTTTGCTCTTTATCAAACTAACCTATCTCACGAAGTTCCGTTATGTTTTGTGTGATTGAAGTTTTCAAGTTTTGGGTGAGATGTCGATATGAGGAGAATAAGGAGTGACAAGACCATAAGCTTGGGGATTCCAAAGGCACCCCAAGGAAATATTCAAGGAAAATCCAAGCAAATAAGCTTGGGGATGCCCAGAAGGCATCCCCTCTTTCGTCTCCAACAATATCGGTAACCTCACTTGGAGCTATGTTTTCATTCGTCACATGATATGTGTTTTACTTGGAGCATCATTTTATTTTGTTAGGGTTTGCCTGCTGTTATTTAGAATAATTTTTGCATCTTTCTTTTCAATAAAAATGTCAAGGATAGCCTTTACCATGCTTATTTTGCAAGTATATGAGTTGCTATTTCAAAACAGAAAGTTTATCGATGTTGCAAAAATTCCCGAGAAAAGTCAGTATGTGATAAAATGTTGAAACTTATTTCATAACAATATCTTATAAATTTTATATAGTGTGGTATTTTTCTCAGAATTTTTGGAGTTAGGGAAGTATGATGAATCTTGCATTCTTTATAGACTGTACTGGTTTGGCAGATTGCTGTTATGTTTGCATTGTTTGCATATGTTTGCTTGTTTAATGATTCTATTTGCGGATAGGAGTATTGAATATGCAGAGGCATTTAGTATGCAATGTTGAAAAATAATTTTAGTGATTAGATACAGTAGAGAATGATAAAGTTTTTCCATTGGTTTATACTAACTTATCTCATGAGTTCTTGTTGAGTTTTGTGTGGATGAAGTTTTTAAGATTTAGGGAAATCGTGGTATAAAAGGAATTAAGGAGACACAAAAGCTCAAGCTTGGGGATGCCCAAGGCATCCCAAGATAATATTTCAAGAGGTCTCAAGCATCTAAGCTTGGGGATGCCCCGGTAGGCATCCCACCTTTCTTCATCAACAATTATCGGTTAGTATCGGTTGAGCCTAAGTTTTTGCTTCTTCACATGATGTGTGCTATTCTTAGAATGTCATTTTATTTAATTTTTGCTTGATGTTTTAATAAAATACTTATATCAGAAAGTTTGTAAATAAGAGAGAGTCCTCACATAGCTACCTATTTACTTAACTACTCGCTTGATCTTCACTTATATCCTTGTGGAGTAGCTTGTCATTTGCTCTAGTGCTTCACTTATATCTTTTTTAGCATGGTGTGCTTTAGTATTTTTGAAGAAATTCTCGCTTGCTTCACTTAAATTAATTTGAGAGAAAGAAATATTATGCTCATGATCTTCACTTATATTTGTTTGAGCTTATCAAAAGCAACATATGGAAATTAGTCCCAAAGTGATAGATATCCAAGAAGGATATAATAAAAACTTTCATGAAGATCATTTGACAAAATAAACTTGATTTCTTGTAATAGTTTTGAGATATGATGATGTGATATCTGAGTCATGTTGATGAGTTGTGCTTTAATAAGAATATTGGTGTTAAGGTTTGTGATTCCCTATGCAAGCACGAAAGCAATAGTTATGCAATGAAATTACATCCTACTTGTGGTGCATTATTCGGTGTTAATTATGCTCAACGCTCGCTTATGAGATTATTTGTTTCTTGGTTGGTCGCTTCTCAATCTTTTTCTAGACTTCATTTTGCACTCAGTATGATCACTACTTGTGCATCCAAAATCCTTTAAACCAGTTTTGCCACATGAGTCCACTATACCTACCTATATGCGGTATTCTTTTGCCGTTCTAAGAAATTTTTTATGTGCCATCTCTAATTTTCAAAATAAATTTCTCTTTTGTGTGCTCGTACCGCTCGCGAGGCGGTGAGGGGTGGCCAATATTTTTCATGCTAGATGTGTTATTCTCATGATGAGTGTTCATTCACTTGTCATTGCATGAGAGTAAGGCAAAGGTATTAGGGATGCCCAGTCCCGAAATGAAAAATGAATTTACTTTATGTTGTTAAATAATAAATTTCTTGGAAAGTGTTGGCATGGAGGGCACCCGTGGATACAGTTAGCCATGGAAAGTGAAAGTTTGGTGGAAAAAGGAATAAACTTTATTTTTCTGTTTGGGAACCGCCTATTGTATATCTAGCATGGAAAGTGTTGGGAGCTCTAAGTCGTTTTCGTTGGTGGGAAAATTATGCCTCTCAAAATGTTTTTATCTCTCAATCTTTGCTTTGAGCTCTGGCACCTCTACAAATCCCTACTTCTCTCCGCGAAGGTCCTTTCTTTTACTTTATGCAATTTTTATTTTTAATTTGAGTCTCCATCTTCTCTTATAAAGCACCAACTAGGAGGCACTATGATCGTACTTGAGCATCGGGTGTAGCTAATATGCGAGTGTGTTTCATGAATGGATCAATGATTGAGCATGATGGGCTAGGGATAACTTATTTTAGCGTTGATATTTTGAAAGACATGGTTGCTTGTTGATATGCTTGAGTATTTAAGTCCTCATTTCAAAACTAGACTATTGCTTTGAACCATATAAAAGTCCAAATGTCCATGCTATAAAGAAAAGAATATGAGATGACATGTTAGGCGACATTCCACATCAAAAATTCTGTTTTTATCATTTACCTACTCGAGGACGAGCAGGAATTAAGCTTGGGGATGCTGATACGTCTCCAACGTATCTATAATTTTTTATTGTTCCATGATGTTATATTATCATTCTTGGATGTTTTATAATCATTTTATAGTTATTTTATATCATTTTTGGTACTAACCTATTGACATAGTGCCAAGTGCCAGTTGTTGTTTTTTGCATATTTTTTACATCGCAGGAAATCAATATCAAACGGAGTCCAAACACAGCGAAACTTTTTGTGGATTTTTTGTGGACCAGAAGAGCACCAATGGGCCAGAGCAGCACCTGGGGGTGCCCTGAGGGGGCACAACCCACCAAGGCGCGCCTGGGGGCCCAGGCGCGCCCAGGTGGGTTGTGCCCACCTCGGTGGCCTCCCGCACCCCCTTTTTGCCCTATAAAATCCCAAATATTCCAAAACCCTTCGGGGTTAACCTAGATCAGAAGTTCTGCTGCCGCAAGCCTCTGTAGCCACCGAAGACCAATCTACACCCCTATCCGGCACCCTGCCGGGGGGGAATCATCTCCGATGGCCATCTTCATCATCCCGGCGGCCACCACGATGAGGAGGGAGTAGTCCACCCTCGGGGCTGAGGGTTTGTACCAGTAGCTATGAGTTTAATCTCTCTCTCCCGTGTTCTTGAGGTGTCACGATCTTGATGTATCGTGGGCTTTATTAATATAGTCGGATCATATGGTGTTTCCCCTCTCTATCTTGTTGTGATGAATTGAGTTTTCCCTTTGAGATTTCGTTTTATCGGATTGAATACTTTTATGGATTTGAGAACACTTGATATATGTCTTGCAATTGAATACTAGTGGTCACAATGGGGTATCGTATTGATTCACTTGACATATGTTTTGGCACTCAACTTGCGGATTCCCGAGGTGACATTGGGGTAATCTATGCATAGGGGTTGATGCACGTTCTTGTCTTTGTTTCTCCGGTAGAAATCTTGGGGCACTCTTTGAAGTTCTTTGTGTTGGATTGAGTATTATGAATATGAATTTGCTTTGGTGTTATTTTAGTACGGACTCTAGGATAGATCAAACAGAAAGAATAACTTTATGTTATTTTAGTATGAACTCTAGGATAGATCAAACGGAAAGAATAACTTTATGTTATTTTAGCACGAACTCTTGAATAGATCGAACGGAAAGAATAGCTTTGAGGTGGTTTCATACCCTACAAACAATTTATTCTTCTGTTCTCCGCTAGATAGGAACTTTGGAGTGATTCTTCATCGCACTTTGAGGGATGGTTATATGATCAAATTATATTAGCATTGTTGAGAGATTACACTAGCGAAAGTACGGACCCTAGGCCTTGTTTTCAAGCATAGCAATACCGCTTTTGTGTCCATTTTATTAATTGCTATCTTGCTGTTTTTATTTATTCAGATTATAAAAATATATTTCTACCATCCATATTACACTTTTATCACCATCTCTTCGCCGAACTAGTGCACCTATACAAATTGCCATTGTATCGGGTGTATTGGGGACACAAGAGATTTCTTGTATTTGGTTGCAGGGTTGTTTGAGAGAGACAATCTTCCTACGCCTCCCATGGATTGATAAACCTTAGGTCGTCCACTTGAGGGAAAATTGCTACTGTCCTACAAAACTCAGCACTTGGAGGCCCAACATGTGTCTACAAGAATAAAGTTGCGTAGTAGACATTAGTGGTCCCGACTATTGTCACTCCGGGGTTGCCGGATCATAACACGTAGTAGGTGACTATAACTTGCAAGATAGGATATAGAACATGGATATAACGGTGATAGCATAAATGGTTCATATCTGAAATGATGGCACCCGGGCCCAAAATGACAAGCATTAAGCATGGCAAATTCATAGCAACATCAACCTCAGAACATAATGGACACTAGGGATCAAGCCCTAACAAAACTAACTAGATTACATTATGAATCTCATCCAACTCCTCACCGACCAGTGAGCCTACGAAGGAATTACTCACTCCCGGTGGGGAGCATCATGGAATTGGCGATGGAGAAGGGTTGGTGATGACGAAGATCGAAGATCCCCCTCTCCGGAGCCCCAAACGGACTCCAAATCTCGCCTCCCAATGAAGAACAGGAGACGGCGGCGGCTGCATCTCGTGGAACATGATAATTCTTTGTCCCTCATTTTTCTAGAATATGTGATTTTGTAGCGTCGGTTTCAGGGTCCGCGGAGCCACCAGGTGGAGACAACCCACCTGGGCGCGCCTGGAGGGGGGCGCACCCTGGTGGGTTGTGCCCACCCAGGTGCTCCCCTCCGGTGGTTCTTGGCTCCAGAAATTCTCATTTATTGTGTAAAAAATCCTCGTAAAGTTTCGTTCCATTCCGAGAACTTTTATTTCTGCACAAAAACAACACCATGGTAGTTCTGCTGAAAATAGCGTCAGTCCAGGTTAGTTTCATTCAAATCATGCAAATTAGAGTCCAAAACAAGAGGAAAAGCATTAGGAAAAGTAGATACGTTGGAGACGTATCGAGTCCCCCAAGCTTAAACCTTTGCTTGTCCTCAAGCAATTCAGTTGATAAAATGAAAGTGAAAAATAAAAACTTTTACGAACTATTTTGCTCTTGTTTGCATAAATAAGCTTAAACAGCACACAGGTTTTCAGCCAATATTATAACTAACCATGTCGACAATAACTCTTAAAAATTATATTAACTCATATCAATGACATAATCAGCTAGCGAGCAATAATAAGATATCTCAAACATCAACACGTTATCAAAACGACCATGATATACTATGACAATAGTGGCATCTCGCTAGCCCTTTCTGAGACAGCAAAACATAAATGCAGAGCACCTCCAAAGTTCAAGCAGTGACTAAACATTGTAATTCATGGTAGAAAAGATCCAGTCATGATGCACCCAAAATTAGCTACACACAATGCATCAGCATGACAGCACTGCTCTCAGGTTCTGGCGCTTATTTTAGAAGGTGATGACACAACATAAAAGTAAATAGATGGTCCCTTCGCTGAGGAAAGCAGTGATTTGTAGAGGTGTCAGAGCTCAAGTTTTTAAAGCAGAGGTAAATGATATTTTGAGAGATGCACCCTTCTTATTTACTTCACGACTATCAGTTATCAATATCTTCCATGCTAAACACATTAGTAGCGGTTCCCAAGCAATAAAGTAAATGTTTTGACTCCGTAGGAGTTTTTGTTTGATTATTTGTAAGCTTTTTCTGTTTGCAGATTGGGACTAGGAATCCCTATTACCGCCCTTTTCTCATGCGATGGCGAGTGAATAAACACTCCACCTGAGAATAATCCGCTTAGAATGGAAGATACCGACTACCTCCTGTCGTCCATGAACGATCCAGGCACACAAAAAGGGTATTTATTTGAAGTTTTTAGAGATGGCACATGCAAATTTACTTAGGACGGCAGGGTAATACCACATATAGGTAGGTATGGTGGACTCTGGAATAACTTGGGTTTCAGGTCTTAGATGTACAAGCAGAATTCCCACTTAGTACAAGGGAAGGCTAGCAAATAGGTTGAGAAGCGGCCAGCTAGAGAGCAACAACGGTCATGAACATGCATGATGCATAAGTAACATTGGACACTAGCATGAGTAGGATATGAACACCATGAACATAAATATCATAGAGGCTATGTTGGTTTTGATTCAACTACATGCATGAACATGTGCCAAGTCAAGCCACTCGAACATTCAGAGGAGGATACCATATCATCATACTACATCACCATCATTTTAATGCAATGTTGACATCCAAGATAAATCATTATCCACTCCTAACTACTTATGTATGGCATGAGAAACTATAATCTCTAATTTTCATTGCACACATGTTTAATCATAATGGGCCGAATCATGGATACTAGGTTAAACATATTTACAAAAACAGAACAAGTCGAGTTCATACCCGTTTCTCCCTGCCACGGCCAGTTCATCAAATATCATCATTATTGCCTTTCACTTGCACGACCAAACGATATGAAAATAATAATAGTGCAAGAGTGTCGTGGACTAAGCTGGAATCTGCAAACATTTTATTCAACAGGAGAAGACAAGATAAAATGGGCTCTTTGTTAGATCAACAAAAATGCATATGAGAGCCACTCAACATTATCATCGTGGTCTTCTCCTCAGTACGACTCAAAAAGGAGAAAAGAAATTCAGAGAAACATACTGAAATATTTTTTGAGTTTTTGGTTTTCTTGAACAAGCAAATAAAAGGGAAAAGCAAAACGAGAAAAACTATTTATAGGGCAAAGCTCCCAACAAGCTAAAGAAGAACAAGGAAACCTTTATGGATTTTCTTTTTAGTGCTACAGCTAACTACTCTAGAAAGAAAAACAAAAAGAAGCTGGAAATATTTTTGGATTTTCTCAAAGTTTTTCAAACACATAAGAAGAAAGCGAGAACATAAATTTAGCAAGGATAATACAATGAAAAAGTGTGAACACCGACAAATGAAATGTGTGGACATGAATGTAATGTCGGTGGAAATACGTACTCCCCCAAGCTTAGGCTTTTGGCCTAACTTGGTAATCAGTAGTCGAAGAAACCATGGGTCCCACGTCAAAATGCTATGGAGGAGGTGCTTGTGGATCCCACTGCTGAAGATCAGCCTGTGCTGCAGCTAGGTTGTTCCGGTAGGCGATGATGTCTGCAGGCATAATTCTGTATCCACCCCTGGCAATAGGATCAAACAAAACAGGTGCAGGCAGTGGAATAATATCACGAGTTTTCACACTAAAAACCATATTATAAGGAAGAGAAATGTTAGGGTAATTGGCAGCAATAAACTGATGGAATTCCATAGCAGCACGATCTAGGTGAACCTTGGGCAAAGGGTAATCATGCGGGCGTATCTGGATATTAAAGCGAGCTGCGAGGAGAGTAGCATAAATACCACCATGTATTTTCCCTTTGGATTTATTAATGTGGAGGCGAGGTGCCATGATACCTCCGAAGCTATAAGTGTTGTCGCCTTCAAGTGCATGACGTAAAACAGCAAAGTCCGGGGCACTAAGTGCACCCACCTTCTCTCTAGCAAGCAAGCATTTTGTAATGAAAAGAGCAAAATAATGAAGAGCGGGAAATTGCAAGCTAGTGGCGGTGACACTCGACACTCCTCTCTCGTCCCCCACAGACTGAGTACGATAAAAGCCTTCAAACTCTGCAGGCCTAGGCTCTATCAACCCACCATCAGAAGGAAGCAAGCATATTTCACAGAATTCAGTAAGCGGTATCTGACGGGGTTCTGCGTATAAATTAAACTGCACTTCAGGGGGACTATTCCTAGGAAGGAAATTAAAACTTTGCACAAAGGAATTTGTGAGGAGATGATACTATTCACATTCAGCTATGATGAAGTCGGTGAGGCCGGCATTAGCAGCATATTGTGTAAACTCTTGAAGGATTTCGGCCCCTTCCATGAACGGGGTATGAGGCCATTCACACGGCCGTAGCTCTGCCAATCTCCGGGTGCGGAGATCACTATCAGATGACTCCCCAATCACTCCCTTGGACTTCTTCTTGGAAGCAAACTTCCTAAAGATACTCATGTTTTTCCTATGAACAAAAAAAATTCTGAAAATTTTAGTCCACAAATTTTTCTCAACAAAACTTTACAAGATTGATAGCAACTACTCATAGGGATATATAGAGGACATAGCAAGCATTCAAACTACTTAGAACTCTAAGAATTTAACATGCAAGCTCATCTACAGCAGTACCAAGAGTAGCTAATTATTCAAAATATAAACCACTAAAACAAAAACTAATTGGACAAACGGAGGAGTCACATACCAAGCAACAATCCCCCGAAACAGTTTCGGAAACGGAGCTTCGAGCAAAGAGATCAAAATCCGCGGGTTTGAGAACAAGAACACGAGAGAGAGAGAGAGAGAGAGCAATGGTGATTTTTTTCTGGAGGTAGGTGGTGATGTGGGATGAAGAGATAAGTGAGGGGCCAACATGGGGACCACAACCCACCAGGGCGCGCCTGGGGGTCCTGGCGTGCCCAGGTGGGTTGTTCCCACCTGGTGCACCTCCATCTGATATTATTTGCACCAAAAATTCTTAAATATTCAGAAAAAATCGTGTTAAATTTTCATAGCATTCTGAGAACTTTTATTTTGGGGTCATTTTTTATTGCACGGGAAAATCAGAAAACAGACAAAACATGGCATTTTATTTTATTTAACTAATAAAAGTAGAAAACAAAAGGTGGGGAAAGAAGGTAGTGCTCACTAAATTCATCAACTTCATACCTCTCAAAAATGATCCATTAATAAGGTTGATCAAGTCTTATTAACAACCACTTTCGATTAGCATGAAACTGAAGAACTTTTGTAAATCACTAAGTTATCTCAACGGGTATATGCATGTCCCCAACAATAAGCATTTCATATTTCTTTTTGACAGTAGGCAGAGGTAGTTGAAAACTTCCAATAGTGATTGTTGTAGATTTTTCAATAACATTAATACCATTCACTTGGAATTGTTTCTTCGGAGAGTGCACCGTATGCTCATTACCATTGATATGAAAAGTGACCTTGCTTTTATTGCAATCAATAACAGCCCCTGAAATATTCAAGAAGGGTCTACCAAGGATAATCGACATGTTGTCGTCCTCGGGCATCTCAAGTATAACAAAGTCAGTCAAAATAGTAACATTAGCAACAACAATGGGCACATCCTCACAGATACCGATATGTATGGCAGTTGATTTGTCAGCCATTTGCAAAGATATTTCAATAGGTGTGAGTTTGTCAAATCAAGTTTTTTATATAAAGATAAAGGCATAACACTAACACCAGCTCCCAAATCACACAAAGCAGTTTTCACATAGTTTCTTTTGATAGAGCAAGGTATAGTTGGTATTCCTGGGTCTCCAATTTTTTTAGGCACTCCATCTTTAAAAGTATAATTAGCAAGCATGGTGGAGATTTCAGCTTCCGATATTTTTCTCTTATTGGTGATGATGTCTTTCATGTACTTTGCATAAGGAGGCATTTTCAAGATATCAGTCAAGCGAGTACGCAAAAAGACTGGCCTCAGCATTTCAGCAAAGCGTTCAAATTCTTCATCATCTTTCTTTTTAGTTGACTTAGGTGGAAAGGACATAGGTTTTTGAACCCACGGTTCTCTTTCTTTACTATGTTTTCTAGCAACAAAGTCTCTTTTATCATATCTTTTATTCTTAGGTTGTGGGTTATCAAGATCAACTGCAGGTTCTATCTCAACATCATTGTCTGGTTCTTTATTATTTGTTTGAGTATCTTCATGAACCTCATCATTATCTTTTTCATTATCAGAAGGTGAGTGTTCATTACTAGATTGAGTTTTAGCACCAGAGATAGAAACTTCATTATCACTATCAGGAGGTTTTTCTACTTCAGGTTCACTAGAGGCATGCAAAGTCCTATCATTTTTCTTTTTCTTTTTAGAAGGACTACGTGCATCAGTGTTAACTCTTTGAGAGTCTTGTTCAATTCTTTTTGGGTGTCCCTCAGGATAAAGTGGTTCCTAAGTCATTTTGCCTCCTCTAGTTGCTACTCTAACAGCAAAGTCATGTATATTATTGTTCATTTCATCTAGCAACTCTCTTTGAGATTTAGCAACTTCTTCTAACTGAGTTTGAACCATAGAAGCATGCTTCCCCACACCTCTAACATCATTTGAGATTCTAAATAACAAGTCACTCAAGCGAGCAATCATATCAGAATTGTATTTCACCTGTTTCATAACATTTGCATTGAAGTGATATTGTTTTCTAATGTAATTTTCAAACTCGTAAAGGCATTGGTAGGGTGCATATTGTGAGGATTATCATTATCATTAAATTTCATCAGAGAATTTACCTCTACCACCTTAGGCAGTGGTGGTGTATCAAGCCCATGTATTTCTTCAATAGGAGGTAAATTTTTAACATCCTCAGCTTTAATACCTTTTTCTTTCATAGATTTCTTTGCCTCTTGCATATCTTCAAGACTGAGATATAAAATACCCATCTTCTTCAGAGTGGGTTTAGTAGGTGGTTCAGGAAGAGTCCAATCATCATAATTTCTCAATATGTTATTCAATAATTCTTCAGCTTGCCCAATAGTGTGTTCCCTGAAAACACAACCAGCACAACTATCTAGGAAGTCCCTAGAAGCATCGGTTAGTCCATTATAGAGAACATATCAAGTATTTCATTTTTCTTAAGAGGATGATCAGGCAAAGCATTTAGCAATTGGAGAAGCCTCCCCCAAGCTTGTGGGAGATTCTCTTCTTCAATTTGCGCAAAGTTAAATATTTCCTGTAATGCAGCTTGTTTCTTATGAGCAGGAAAATATTTTTAGAGAAGTAATAAATCATATCTTGGGAACTACGCACACAACCAGGAGCAAGAGTATTGTACCAAGCTTTAGCTTCACCCTTTAATGAGAAAAATAATAATTTGAGAATTAGCAATACCTAATTTTCTCATCATGAGCAAAAATGGTGGCTATGTCATTCAACTTAGTAAGATGTGCCACAACAGTTTCAGTTTCATAACCATGGAAAGGATCAGATTCAACCAAAGTAATCAACTCTGGGTCGACAGAGAATTCATAATCCTTATCATCAATAAAGATAGGTGAAATAGCAAACTTAGGATCACATTTCATTCTAGCATTCAGAGATTTTTCCTTATACTTGCATAATAATTTCTCTAGATCATCTCTATCCTTACAAGCAAGGATATCTCTAGTTTCCTCCTCACCCATAACATAACCTTCTGGTACCTTTGGCAATTCATATCTAGGAGGACTAGTTCTAGTAGGTATTTCAAGATTTTTAGTTTCAAGCTCATCACCAGTATCAACAATATCATGTTGTCTTACTCTAGCAATTTGTTCATCAAGAAATTCACCTAGTGGCACATTATCATCAAGCAAGGTACTAGCATCATCCATAGAAGAAGTAGCATCATCAATAACCTGCGACATATCAGGATTAATAGCATGTGGTGGTGGTGCAAGTTTACTTATAACAGAAGGTGAATCTAAAGCGGAGCTGGATGGCAGTTCCTTACCTCCCCTCGTCTTAGAGGGAAAAATCTTAGTCTTAGCGTCCTTCAAATTCTTCATAGTGATACATTGATAATAATCCCAAGTGACTCAACAAATATAGCTATGCTCCCCTGCAACGGCGCCAGAAAAAGGTCTTGATAACCCACAAGTATAGGGGATCGCAACCGTTTTCGAGGGTAGAGTACTCAACCCAAATTTATAGATTCGACACAAGGGGGGCCAAAGAATATTTGTAAGTATTAGCAGTTGAGTTGTCAACTGAACCACACCTGGAGATTAATTATCTGTACCAAGGTGATCAGTAGCAAAGTAGTATGATGATTTTGATAATAGTAGCAATAGCAATAGTAACGGTAACAGTGATAGCAGTAATTTTGTAACAAGTGGAACAGTAATGATAGCAGTAGTAACTTAGCAAGATCAATATGTAGGAAATTCATAGGCATTGGATCGGTGATTCGTTGGATGATATTCATCATGTGACAGTCATAACCTAGGGCGATACGGCACTAGCTCCAATCATAAATATAATGTAGGCATGTATTCCGTAAATAGTCATACGTGCTTATGGAAAGAACTTGCATGACATCTTTTGTCCTACCCTCCCGTGGCAGCGGGGTCCTATTGGAAACTAAGGGATATTAAGGCCTCCTTTTATTAGAGAATCGGAACAAAGCATTAAGACACGGTGAATACATGAACTCCTCAAACTACGGTCATCACCGGGAGTGGTCCCGACTATTGTCACTCCGGGGTTGTCGGATCATAACACGTAGTAGGTGACTATAACTTGCAAGATGAGATCTAGAACATGGATATAACGGTGATAACATAAACGGTTCAGATCTGAAATCATGGCACCCGGGCCCAAAGTGACAAGCATTAAGCATGGCAAAGTCATAGCAATATCAATCTCAGAACATAATGGATACTAGGGATCAAGCCCTAATAAAACTAACTAGATTAGATGATGAATCTTATCCAACTCCTCACCGACCAGCGAGCCTATGAAGGAATTACTCACTCCCAGTGGGGAGCATCATGGAATTGGCGATGGAGAAGGTTGGTGATGACGAAGATCGAAGATCCCCCTCTCCGGAGCCCCAAATGGACTCCATATCTGGCCTCCCGATGAAGAACAGGAAACGGCGGCGGCTCCATCTCATGGAACGTGATAATTCTTTCTCCCTCATTTTTTTCTGGAAATATGTGATTTTATAGCGTCAGTTTCAGGGTCTATGGGGCCACCAGGTGGGGACAACCCACCTGGTCGCGCCTAGAGGGGGGCGCTCCCTGGTGGGTTGTGCCCACCCAGGTGCTCCCCTCCGGTGGTTCTTGGCTCCATAAATTCTCATTTATTGTGTAAAAAATCCTCGTAAAGTTTCGTTCCATTCCGAGAACTTTTATTTCTGCACAAAAACAACACCATGGTAGTTTTGCTGAAAACAACGTCGGTCCGGGTTAGTTTCATTCAAATCATGGAAATTAGAGTCCAAAGCAAGAGGAAAAGCGTTAGGAAAAGTAGATACGTTAGAGACGTATCATCAACCAGCCAGATGACTGGTCAAACTAACGCCTGGGACCCACCTGTCATACTCTATGGGTTAAACAGGGTTAATTTCAACTAAACAGAGGTTAATTAGGGAATGTGCCCCACATGTCAGTGCCTGCTTAGTTTAACTAATTAAATTTATTAATTTAATTAGTAGTTAGTGGGGTTGGCCCCATCTGTCACCTGCATGGGGCCGGTCTAGTCAGCGGGTTGACCTGGGTCAACAGTCAAAGGGGAGGCCCCTGGGCCCACTAGAAGTGGCCTAGGGGTGGGCCTAGGCAGTGCCACATCGGACCACCGGCGTTTAGCGCTCGCGCGTGCTCCGGCGACCACCAGAGATGGCAGTGTTGCATGAAAACGACGCACGGGGGGCATTTGCCTCGTGGTTTGGTCCTACGGCTCGCACGCGGCGGCGCGCGTCGAATGGGGGCAGGGGTAGGAGCGGAGGCAGCCGGAGGCGGGTGGCCACGCTTACGGATGCTCCACGGGGATGGCGATATGTGGCACGGGAGGGCGAGCAGAAGGGGGCTGCTGCTCCCTGGAGATGCACTGAGCACGACTGGATGCTCGGTTGAGCTCAACGGCGATGGTAGCGACGGCGACGAGCATGGCGGTGGAGGTGAGCTACGGCTGCGATGGCAGTGGCGGCTATGGGCGACAAATAGAGTGGGGCAGAGAGGGGTTGTGAGGCGGCGCTCACAGCGAATGCAGAGGGGGACTCGGGGAGGCCGGAGGCGGTCGGAGACGAGCAAATCGACGGGGAGAAGCTCCGGTGTCCGCGACGGGAAGACGGCCGCGGGCGTCGTCGTTCGGGTGCGCCGGCTCGATTTCGTTGGTGAAGAAGTCCGCGATGTTGAGGTGAAGCTTCTGGACTACCCAGTCGGGCCAAACGACGGCGATGGCCGCGCGGGCGATGGTGTGTGCTCATGGTGGCGCTTGGGTAGGTGCAAGGGAGAAGATAGCAACGCGAGGGGGAGATATGGAGGGCTAGGGTTCTGCCCGGGGTGCGGGGAGGCCATATAGGTCGTCGGGGTCCTGGATGGCCGCCGTGTGGCTCATCCTCGGCGTGGACGTGCGCTCGGCGGCCACCGAGCCCCATCTGAGCAGTAGGAAGGAGAAGGTGGCTTGGTGGGCCGGGCTGTGCACTGTGGACTTAGAGCCCAGATGCACAGTAGCCTTTTGGCCTTTTTCTCTTTATTTTCTACTTCCATTTATCTATTTATAGCTATTGTTTTCTATTTAGCTTTATTTAAATTTTAGTTTTATAAAATATACAACTAGCCCCTAAATTAGCATTAGTACTTATGCCACTACCACAAATAATTTGGCGCCTTAAATGAAGTAGTTTGCACTTGTTTATTATTTTGAAAGCATTTAAATATTTGTTTTAGCCACTGTTTTGATTATTTAAGGGCATTTAAACACTTTATAAAAGGTTGGTTCCACCACCAAAATTTTAGGGATTATTTGCCACATGAAGAACATTTTAGTTTGAAAGTTTGAAAACTTTTAAAGTTTGACTTGATTTTAAATTAGAATTTGAACGGGGTTTGAATCAACGCGAGTTTATGAACAGTAACCGTGGTGACGTGGCATCATAAGTAGAGGGTTACTGTAGCTTAATTATCCGGGCGTCACAGAGAGGCAGCGCCTAGCAAAGCTCCACAACAACATATGTATCCTCCCTCTCCCGCCGTCCTTCTCTTATTTCCCCGGTTTCACTAGCCCCCTCCAAGAAATGATATATGAAGTTTATTTTGGTGTCTAGTTCTTATGTTTCTTCCTTTCCATGCACATGGTTTTCTTCCTTGGTAATCCAAAGACGACATGGTCTTCTTCCTTTGTAATCTGAAGATGACGATGATCCAATTTGTCTTGCGCCTATCTGTGTCAAAGCACAATTTAGGCTTTCACATTTATTGAGGTAGGAGTCATCATGCGGCCCTTTAGAAATGTTAAGGCTACTCCAATTTGTGTAGGTTTGGCTCTTTGCAGATTTTCTTTATCTGATCAGAGAAACATTGAAGTGTGTGAGAAAGAGTTGGAGACCCCAACCTTAAATAATCCCAACGTCAATTTTGGTCCTACCAGGTGTCAGTGCCAAATCCGGCATATCTCGAGTTAGGGGTCCTAAGCCGTTGGATGTATGCCCTAGAGGCAATAATATTGTATTATTATATTTCCATGTTCATAAGTAAGAATTATATTATATGCTATAACTGCTATAATCCTGGAATATCCAATTCAGTAGAAAACTCATATGCATGTGTAGAACGATAATCGGTAATATAAGATTACTAGTCTCGCCTGTAAGACTAGCTCAACTATTGTTCGTGATCACATTTTTCAGATTTTTGAGATATCGTTAAGAGTAACGATAGTCTCAAAAACAATATTGAGAGTATGATGTTAGAAGAACGATCATATTGAATCAGCCCAAACTTGTTTGTTATACTTTGAGATAAATCATCATAAGTCAATTTTTATAACACAGAGTGTTAACATGTGTTTTAGTTCCTTAAACCATGAGAGTATCGTAGTCACTTCTTACCGTATGATGAGCTTTGGGATTGCTCAAACATAATCTATAACACGGTGATCATAATGATAACTTATAGGTTCGTCGTATAGTTTGACAAGTGACACGATATCTCGAGAGTAGAATTTGCTCCTCCAGTGTCGGTGTCAAAGCCGGCAGACCTCGGTGTCAGATTTGGGGTTCCGCAGACCCTTGAGAGGTTCGAACTATAGGGTGCGTGCGAAGAACTCTCCCCTCCTAGTCTGCCCGCTCAACGATTCCACGGCCTAGCTCGACGAACCCAAGGGACAAGAGACATAGCAGTTTATCCTGGTTCGGGCCACCTTGCGGTGGAATACCCTACTCCAGCTTTGTGGTGGATTGCCTCGAGGGGCTGAGGATGAACTAGTACAGTGGTGGAACAGCCTCGGGAGGTGAGGTGTTCTTGAGCTCGATGAACTGGTGAGATGGTGAGGGTGGAATCGATCCATCCCATATGGTGGTGGCTAAGTCCTATTTATAGTGGCCTTGGTCCTCTTCCCAAATGTAGGCGGGAAGGGATCCCACAACGGCCAAATTTGAAGCGAGACAACTAGTACAAGCTATCCTGCCAAAAGTAGTCTTTGCCTGCAAAAAGGCTCTGGTGGTGGCGCTATGGTGGGCTCCGCGATGACCTCCGTCCTGCCGTCCTGGCGGTCTTGGTCTTGTTGCACCGATATGGAAACCTTTGCTTGATTCCTGGGGACCCCGCGCCTACGCTTGCCTCCTTAGCACCAAAGAGGAAACTGGTACACTGCGCCCGCCTGGCCTTGGTCGTCATGGCTCACGTCATGTGAACCTCGCGAGGTGCACCTTGCATAGATATCTCCGCTCCTCGGGAGCCAGCCTAGTGAGGCCACCCCCAGGGAGGTCTTGGGGTCGTCCGCCTCACGAGGCTTGGCCCCTCGCGAGGGTCTTGGGTTGTTGTTGCTGAAGCTGGGTCGTACCGGGCCGTTGACGGAGCCACGCCGTGGGCCGCTGGCAGGCAAGTCTGGGTACCCCCGTTCCCAGAACACCGACAGTAGCCCCCGGGCCAAAGGCGCGCTCGAACTTGGCCTCAAGGCAAAGCCAAAGGGCAAGGGCGGAGCGCCGCGGGCCCCAACCACCTGCGGCCTCGGTCGACGCATGGCGATTGATGGGACGTGGGCGCCTCCGCTTCCTCACGCTGCCTCGGCAATCATTCGACTTGACGAGACTCTGCTGCATGCAGAGAAAAACCGTCATTACGTGCGATCGTGGAGGCCGGCGGTTGGCCTCCTCTTGGCTATAAATGAGGAGAGGGGCGGAGCCCCCTTTGCTCATCTCCTTGTTCTCATCGCCCGCTCTCTCTTCTTCCTGTTTGCTTCGTCGTCTTGCCATGGTTCCCATGGCGCCGATTAGGAGGTTTTCCGCAGCAGAGAAAGGAAAAACTCCCCGCGAGGAGCAGGGGCCACTCCCGCTGAAGAAAAGGCTGAGCCACCCCCACGGCGTCGGTGATAGGCCGGAGGTGACGCGGCCTTGGTACGAGCGACCTCCGCCCAACTGCCCGCTTCCTTTGTACACCCAGGCGCAAGGCTCCGAAGGAGGCGGTATCACCCCGTGCCACGCTACCATGACTATGGTGGCCAGGCTGAGGCCGCACGGGCTGCAGGCTCGTGAACCCACGCTGAGGGCTCCTCACGCGAGTTTGTGGTGTGGGCGGTGATGCCCCCGCGCACGTGGATTCAGCTCCCGTGGTTCTTCACCGAGGAGATGCCGCCGAGGGGGCCACTCGAGCTGTGGCTGCAGCACGCCGGGTGCTGCAGTCTGGCCACGGGGGCGGAGGTAGAGGTTGTCCCCCCGGGCAAGATCTTCATGACCCGAGGATGGGGTGAGGTCGCCCGCGCTTGCCGCGCGGAGGTGGCCCTCGCCATCCATTTCGAGTATGATGGCGCCTCCACGCTGTTCTTCAAGGTCTTCGACGAGGAAGGTCGTGATACATCTCCAACGTATCTATAATTTTTATTGTTCCATGTTGTTGTATTATCAATCTTGGATGTTTTATAATTATTTTATAGTCATTTTATATCATTTGTTGGTACTAACCTATTGACATAGTGCCAAGTATCAGTTGATGTTTTCTGCATGTTTTCTACATCGCGGGAAATCGATATCAGACGGAGTCCAAATGCAACGAAACTTCGCGGAGATTTTTTTTGGACCAGAAGGAACATAATGGGCCCTGGCTGCGCCTGGGGGTGCCCCGAGGGGGGCACAACCCACCAGGGCGCGCCAGGAGGCCCAGGCGCGCCCTGGTGGGTTGTGCCCACCTCGGGTGCCCCCTGGACTGCGTCTTTGCTCTATAAATACCCCAATATTCCCAAAACCCTAGGGGAGTCGACGAAATATTCATCCAGCCGCCGCAGAGTTCAGAACCACCAAATCCAATCTAGACACCATCTCGGATGGGGTTCACCACCTCCGTTAGTGCCTCTCCGATGATGCGTGAGTAGTTGTTTGTAGACCTTCGTGTCCGTAGTTAGTAGCTAGATGGCTTCATCTCTCTCTCTGAATTCTCAATACAATGGTCTCTTGGAGATCCATATGATGTAACTCTCTTGTGGTGTGTTTGTTGGGATCGATGAACTTTGAGTTTATGATCAGATCTATCTTTTTATATCCATGAAAGTATTTGAGTTTCTTTGATCTCTTTTATGCATGATCTCTTATAGCCTTGTATTTCTTCTCCGATATTTGGGTTTTGTTTGGCCAACTTGATCTATTTATCTTGCAATGGGAAGAGGTGCTTTGTACTGGGTTCGATCTTACGGTGCTTGATCCCAGTGACAGAACGGGAACTGACACGTATGTATCATTGCTACTAAGGATAAAATGATGGGGTCTATCTCTACATAGATAGATCTTGTCTACATCATGTCATCGTTCTTATTGCATTACTCCGTTTTTCCATGAACTTAATACACTAGATGCATGCTGGATAGCGGTCGATGTGTGGAGTAATAGTAGTAGATGCAGGCAAGAGTCGGTCTACTAATCTTGGACGTGATGCCTATATAATGATCATTGCCTGGATATCGTCATGAGTATTTGGAGTTCTATCAATTGCCCAACATTAATTTGTTCACCCACCGTTTGCTTTTTTTGAGAGAAGCCACTAGTGAAATCTACGGCCCCCGGGTCTCTTTCTCATATATTTGCTTTTGCGATCTACTTTTTCCTTGCATTTATTTTCAGATCTATTAAACCAAAAATACAAAAATACCTGGTTGTGTTTTATTTCTATTTATTTTATTTGGCGTTCGATCTATCAATCTACTACAATTTACCTCACGTCCGTTTGCCTATTTGAGGCGTCGTACCCCGGAAGGGATTGACAACCCCTTTAACACGTCGGGTTGCGAGGATTTGTTATCTATGTGCAGGGGTTGTTTACGTTGTGTTGCTTGGTTCTCCTACTGGTTCGATAACCTTGGTTTCATATCTGAGGGAAATACCTACCGCCGCTGTGCTGCATCATCCCTTCCTCTTTGGGGAAATACTGACGCAGCTTCAAGCGACATCAGGCCGCCGCCTAGAGTGCTGTCAGAGGAAGCCACCAGCGTGATGCGGCAGCGGGCGTTGAACCTGCCCCCGGTCCTGCCGATAGCTCCTCCAGCAGCAGCGACGACTCTTGGGGGTCCAGCGACTCTCCCGAGCCTAGCGAGTCCCCGGAGTCGAGCGACGACAGCTACGTGCCTCCGAGCTCTCGCCGTGCCCGGAGCGAGGCAGCGGCATCCGCTCGGCGTCGTCGATGACCTAGATGGGGTTGGTGTCAGCCTCTCGTGGCCCACTTTTGATGATGGCATCGATGGCGACTCCCGTAGTCAGGGCTCCTTGAGGTTTTTCTTCTTTTGTTCCCTGCGAGGAATCGAGACAAACCCCGTGGGGTGTGTAAAGAAGCTGTAATGATTTTGCTCCAATGTTTATTATTCCTATTATAAGGTTGTGGCTACGTATCTTGCTTTGGCATTGTTCCCCCTTTTCGTCCTCGCGGTAGCTTAGCGCTCTATGCTGGCAGGTCCCAGTCCCCAGGCAAGCTTCGGTCGTCGCTGGTATGCCAGGTCGCGATGCCGTGGTCAAGGCTAGGAGGTGAGCGGCCCAAGGTCCGGTAAGATCTCTTGAGGCGCGATGCTCAAGAGGTCCCCTTTGGCGTGCAAGCAGCTTCCTGAAGGCCGAAAAGGAAGGCGGCATTGCCGGAGCAAGGCTGCGAGAGTCAAAAATTCCAGACAGCGGCGTCGCACTAACTCGAATAGGTGACTTATCTTAAAGAGTCTGAGGTAATTCCTTGCGCGGCGTCCGATTTGCGTTTCAATGGTGGTGCTACTAGGTAGGGCTCACGCCGGCCTCCCCTTCTCCCGCTCATCTGAATGCTCTGCGTCCTCGGGTCCCGACCCTGGAGCGGGGCCCAGCCGCCGCTGGTATGCCAGGTCGCGATGCTGTGGTCAAGGCCAGGGGTGAGGGCTAGAGATTTAGTAGGAGCTCCTGAGGCGCGATGCTCGGGAGCCCCCCTTTAACGCGCAAGCGAATCGCGTGGAAAAGGGGCAGCTGGCGGGGCCACCCGTAGTTAAGTTCTGGAGATTCCTGCGAATTAGTCCGAGGGGAGAATATAACTCATAATTGCGTTTGTTGTCCTGCCGCTGTTCTTTCCGCAAGAATATGAAGGCACTGAGGATCTGGTGAGGTGACGTGCGCGGGACGGGCCGCGAGCCAGAGCTCGACCTCTCAGGTTTGTCAGCATTGTAGGGACGGACCCGAGCACAAGCGTCGTGCCAGCATGTGTAGCCCCCGTTGCCGGATGAGCAGGAGGCCGGTCAGCAACGCGGGAGGCCGCGAAGGGCAATAGGCGAGCAGGTGACAACATAAATCATCTTATGGAAAAAGGTAACGCTAGTTCTGATAGATGCAGGAACAATACATGCCGAAAGGACAGACCCACGCGGCCTGGGGATGATGCAGCCCGAGGGGCGCCCCCAACACAGTAAATTAAGGACACGAAAGGATACACGTCGCAGGGACAGGCCCATGCGATCTGGGGATAATGTAGCCTGAGGGGCGCCCCCAACTGAATAAACCGGAAAATGTCACCTCGCACCGTTGCTGAAGAGATGTCGAAGTAGTTGAAGATGCGTGCTGAAGAGGTTGCTCCTCACGAGCCGCCTGGGTCCTGAACCTCGGGAGGCTCTGGAGGCCCGGGGGGCTCGTGAAGAACCGTCGCCATGTCCGCCAGGACCGCTTGGTGCCTGGCCTCCTGAGCCGCCAGGACGCTCTGCAGGCGACGCTGGAAGGTAACAGCCGCATTTGTCAAGCCAAAAGGCATGCGAACATAGCTGTGAGGGGGACCCTCACACCGACCAACGTGCGATGGCCAGAACCGCTCCTGGGATGCGGCCCTGTTGAGCCCTGGAATGTTGACGCAGACGCGTAGCTCGTCGTCCTCACCTGGACAAGGAGCCGCGCCAGGTGGTGGGCGGTGGTCGCCGTGCATGTCTCTCGCCTCTTAAAGCTCCTCGGTCGCCTTGGTGATGAACTCCTGGGCACCTGGCACCCCATGCCTTGTGCCCTCGTGAGGGAAGCGTGCGATGAAGCATGCCTCCATGTGGTGCCTGAGCGCCTCCCTCGTGACATTGGCTAAGTCAGAGGCCCTCCAGAAGACAGCCCCCGAGCCCAGCCTGAGGAGGGTGCCAGGCGCGCCTTCCTATGCGAGAGAGGGAGGCGCTCCATCCATGGGCGCAGGTCCTGAGGTGGTGCCACTAGAAACACTGCTCTCCCGCGGCTCTTGGCGGAGGAGCTGCTTCTTCTTCTTGGGGACAGCCTCAGGAGGGTAGATGGTGCCTTCGTTGTCTAGGTCTTCGACCGCGCGGCCTGGTAGGCGCGCTCGAGAGAGCACACCGCGTCCTTCTCCTCGCAGGCGATCGTGATGATGTTGCGGTTCCCTGGCATCTTGAGGACATTGTAGCCATGATGGGTCACCGCCATGAACTTGGCGGGGCTGGATATCCAAGGATGGCATTGTACGGAAGGCGGATGTGGGCGACGTCGAACTCGATGAGCTCGGTGCGGTAGTTGTCGCATTGGCCGAAGGTGATAGGGAGGCGAATCTGCCCTATCGGGGTGGTGGAGCCGTCGGTCACTCCTGAGAAACGCTTGGTGGGCTGCAGCTGATCATATGGCACTTGGAGGCAGTCGAACGTCTCGATGGAAAGAACATTGAGCCCCGCACCGCCATCGATGAGGGTCTTGGTGACTGATACATCTCCAACGTATCTATAATTTTTTATTGTTCCATGCTATATTATATTCTGTTTTGGACATTAATGGGCTTTATTATACACTTTTATATTATTTTTGGGACTAACCTATTAACTGGAGGCCCAGCCCAAAATTGCTGTTTTTTGCCTATTTCAGAGTTTCGCGGAAAAAGAATATCAAACGGAGTCCAAACGGAATGAAACCTTCGGGAACGTGATTTTCGGAACGAAAGTGATCCAGAGGACTTGGACCCTACGTCAAGACATCAACCAGGAAGGCACGAGGTAGGGGGCACGCCTACCCCCCTGGGCGCGCCCTCCACCCTCGTGGGCCCCACGTTGCTCCACCGACGTACTTCTTCCTCCTATATATACCTACGTACCCCCAAACTACCAGATACGGAGCCAAAAACCTAATTCCACCGCCGCAACCTTCTGTACCCGTGAGATCCCATCTTGGGGCCTTTTCCGGAGCTCCGCCGGAGGGGGCATCGATCACGGAGGGCTTCTACATCAACACCATAGCCTCTCCGATGATGTGTGAGTAGTTTACCTCAGACCTTCGGGTCCATAGTTATTAGTTAGATGGCTTCTTCTATCTTTTTGGATCTCAATACAATGTTCTCCCCCTCTCTTGTGGAGATCTATTTGATGTAATCTTCTTTTGCGGTGTGTTTGTTGAGACCGATGAATTGTGGGTTTATGATCAAGTTTATCTATGAACAATATTTGAATCTTCTCTGAATTCTTTTATGTATGATTGGTTATCTTTGCAAGTCTCTTCGAATTATCAGTTTGGTTTGGCCTACTAGATTGATCTTTCTTGCAATGGAAGAAGTGCTTAGCTTTGGGTTCAATCTTGCGGTGTCCTTTCCCAGTGACAGCAGGGGCAGCAAGGCACGTATTGTATTGTTGCCATCGAGGATAACAAGATGGGGTTTATATAATATTGCATGAGTTTATCCCTCTACATCATGTCATCTTACTTAAAGTGTTACTCTGTTCTTATGAACTTAATACTCTAGATGCATGCTGGATAGCGGTCGATGTGTGGAGTAATAGTAGTAGATGGAGGCAGGAGTCGGTCTACTTGTCGCGGATGTGATGCCTATATACATGATCATACCTAGATATTCTCATAACTATGCTCAATTATGTCAATTGCTCAACAGTAATTTGTTCACCCACCGTAATACTTATGCTCTCGAGAGAAGCCACTAGTGAAACCTATGGCCCCCGGGTCTATTTTCCATCATATTAATCTTCCAACACTTAGCTATTTCTGACGCCGTTTTTATTTTGCTTTCTTTACTTTGCATCTTTATCATAAAAATACCAAAAATATTATCTTATCATATCTATCAGATCTCACTCTCGTAAGTGACCGTGAACGGATTGACAACCCCTTTATTGCGTTGGTTGCGAGGATTTATTTGTTTGTGTAGGTGCGAGGGACTTGAGCGTGGCCTCCTACTGGATTGATACCTTGGTTCTCAAAAACTGAGGGAAATACTTACGCTGCTTTACTGCATCACCCTTTCCTCTTCAAGGGAAAACCAATGCAGTGCTCAAGAGGTAGCAAGAAGGATTTCTAGCGCCGTTGTCGGGGAGTCTACGCAAAAGTCAACATACCAAGTACCCATCACAAACCCTTATCTCCCGCATTACATTATTTGCCATTTGCCTCTCGTTTTCCTCTCCCCCACTTCACCCTTGTCGTTTTATTCACCCTCTCTTTTCCGTTCGCTCTTTTTTCGCTCGCTTCTGTTTGCTCGTGTGTTGGGTTGCTTGCTTGTCACGATGGCTCAAGATAATACTAAATTGTGTGACTTTACCAATACCAACAATAATGATTTCCTTAGCACTCCGATTGCTCCTCTTACCGATACTGAATCTTCAGAAATTAATGCTGCTTTGTTAAATCTTGTCATGAAAGATCAATTTGCCGGCCTTCCTAGTGAAGATGCCGCTACTCATCTAAATAGCTTCGTTGATTTGTGTGATATGCAAAATAAAAAAGATGTGGATAATGATATTGTTAAATTGAAGCTATTTCCTTTTTCGCTTAGAGATCGCGCTAAAGCTTGGTTTTCGTCTTTGCCTAAAAATAGTATTGATTCTTGGAATAAGTGCAAAGATGCTTTTATCTCTAAGTATTTTCCTCCCGCTAAGATCATCTCTCTTAGAAACGATATTATGAATTTTAAGCAACTTGATCATGAACATGTTGCACAAGCTTGGGAGAGGATGAAATTAATGATACGAAATTGCCCTACACATGGTTTGAATTTGTGGATGATTATACAAAAAATTTATGCCGGATTGAATTTTGCTTCTAGAAATCTTTTAGATTCGGCCCCGGGAGCCACTTTATGGAAATCACTTTAGGATAAGCTACTAAACTCCTAGATAATATTATGGTTAATTATTCTCAATGGCACACTGAAAGATCTACTAATAAAAAAGTGCATGCGATAGAAGAAATTAATGTTTTGAATGGAAAGATGGATGAACTTATGAAATTATTTGCTACTAAAAGTGTTTTTTCTGATCCTAATGATATGCCTTTGTCTACTTTGATTTAGAATAATAATGAATCTATGTATGTGAATTTTGTTGGTAGGAATAATTTTGGTAACAACGCGTATAGAGGAAACTTCAATCCTAGGCCATATCCTAGTAATTCCTCTAATAATTATGGTAATTCCTACAACAATTCTTATGGAAATTTTAATAAAATGCCTTCTGAATTTGAGACTAGTGTTAAGGAGTTTATGAATTCGCAAAAGAATTTCAATGCTTTGCTTGAAGAAAAAATGCTTAAAGTTGATGAATTGGCTATGAACGTTGATAGAATTTCTCTTGATGTTGATTCTTTGAAACTTAGATCTATTCCTCCTAAGCATGATATCAATGTGTCTCTCAAAGACATGAGAATTTCGATTGATGAGTGCAAAGAAAGAACCGCTAGGATGCGTGCTAAGAAAGATTGTTTTGTGAAAGCATGTTCTTCTAGTTTCTATGAAAATAAAGATGAAGATCTAAAAGTTATTGATGTGTCCCCTATTAAATCTTTGTTTTGTAATATGAATCTTGATAATGATGGGACTGAATATGATCCACCTTTACCTAGAAGGCGTTCCAAAAATTCAGAGTTTTTAGATCTTGATGCAAAAATTGGTAAAAGTAGGATTGAAGAGATCAAAACTCCAGATATTAATGAACCCACTATTTTGGATTTCAAGGAATTTAATTATGATAATTGCTCTTTGATAGATTGTATTTCCTTGTTGCAATCCGTGCTAAATTCTCCACATGCTTATAGTCAACATAAAGCTTTTACTAAACATATCGTTGATGCTTTGATGCAATCTTATGAAGAAAAACTTGAGTTGGAAGTTTCTATCCCTAGAAAACTTTATGATGAGTGGGAACCTACTATTAAAATTAAAATTAAATATCATGAATGCTATGCTTTGTGTGACTTGGGTGCTAGTGTTTCCACGATTCCAAAACTTTGTGTGATTTGCTAGGTTTCCGTGATTTTGATGATTGCTCTCTAAACTTGCACCTTATGGATTCCACCATTAGGAAACCTATGGGAAGAATTAATGATGTTCATATTATTGCAAATAGGAATTATGTGCCCGTAGATTTTATTGTTCTTGATATAGATTGCAATCCTTCATGTCCTATTATTCTTGGTAGACCTTTCCTTAGAACGATTGGTGCAATTATTGATATGAAGGAAGGGAATATTAGATTCCAATTTCCGTTAAGGAAATGCATGGAAAACTTCCCTAGAAATAAAATAAAATTACCTTATGAATCTATTATGAGAGCCACTTATGGATTGCCTACCAGAGATGGCAATACCTAGATCTATCCTTGCTATTATGCCTAGCTAGGGGCGTTAAACGATAGCGCTTGTTGGGAGGCAACCCAATTTTAGTTTTTAGTTTTTTTTTTTGCTTTTTGCTTCTGTTTAGGAATAAATATTTGATCTAGCCTCTGGTTAGATGTGTTTTTATGTTTTAATTAGTGTTTGTGCCAAGTTAAACCTATAAGATCTTCTTGGATGACAGTTATTTGATCTTGCTGAAAATTCCAGAAACTTTCTGTTCACGAAAATAATTGTTAAAAATCACCAGAACGTGATAAAATATTGATTCCAATTGCTGATGATCAATAAACAAATTATCTAGGTCTTCCTATTTTGGCTGAATTTTGGGAGTTCCAGAAGTTTGTGTTAGTTACAGATTACTACAGACTGTTCTGTTTTTGACAGATTCTGTTTTTCGTGTGTTGTTTGCTTATTTTGATGAATCTATGGCTAGTAAAATAGTTTATAAACCATAGAGAAGTTGGAATACAGTAGGTTTAACACCAATATAAATAAAGAATGAGTTCATTACAGTACCTTGAAGTGGTGTTTTGTTTTCTTTCGCTAACGGAGTTCGCGAGATTTTCTGCTAAGTTTTGTGTTGTGAAGTTTTCAAGTTTTGGGTAAAAGATTTGATGGATTATGGAACAAGGAGTGGCAAGAGCCTAAGCTTGGGGATGCCCATGGCACCCCATGATAATCTAAGGACACCAAAAAGCCAAAGCTTGGGGATGCCCCGGAAGGCATCCCCACTTTCGTCTACTTCCATCGGTAACTTTACTTGGAGCTATATTTTTATTCACCACATGATATGTGTTTTGCTTGGAGCGTCTTGTATTATTTGAGTCTTTGATTTTTAGTTTACTACAATCATCTTTGATGTACACACCTTTTGAGAGAGACACACATGATTTGGAATTTATTAGAACACTCTATGCGCTTCACTTACATCTTTTGAGCTATATAGTTTTTTCTCTAGTGCTTCACTTATATCTTTTAGAGCACGGCGGTGGTTTTGTTTTATAGAAACTATTATTCTCTCATGCTTCACTTATATTATTTTGAGAGTCTTAAACAGGATGGAAATTTGCTTAAATTGGGTAATTGATCCTAATATGTTAGGTATTCAAGACTAGTAAAAAACTTTCTTATGAGTGTGCTGAATGCCGCGTTGATGTGAGACTTTCTCCTTTTTTGTCTTCTCCACATAACCCCCATCATTATATTCTATTCCACCCATAGTGCTATGTCCATGGCTCATGCTCATGTATTGCGTGAAGGTTGAATTTTTTTGAGATTACTAGAGTATGAAACAATTGCTTGGCTTGTCATCGGGGTTGTGCATGATGAGAGCATTCTTGTGTGACGAAAATGGAGCATGACTAAACTATATGATTTTTTAGGGATGAACTTTCTTTGGCCATGTTATTTTGAGAGGACATAATTGCTTAGTTAGTATGCTTGAAGTATTATTATTTTTATGTCAATATTAAAATTTTATCTTGAATCTTTCGGATCTAAATATTCATACCACAATTAAGAGAATTACATTGAAATTATGCCAAGTAGCATTCCACATCAAAAATTCTGTTTTTATCATTTACCTACTCGAGGACGAGCAGGAATTAAGCTTGGGGATGCTTGATACGTCTCCAACGTATCTATAATTTTTTATTGTTCCATGCTATATTATATTCTGTTTTGGACATTAATGGGCTTTATTATACACTTTTATATTATTTTTGGGACTAACCTATTAACCGGAGGCCCAGCCCAGAATTCTTGTTTTTTGCCTATTTCAGAGTTTCGCGGAAAAAGAATATCAAACGGAGTCCAAACGGAATGAAACCTTCGGGAACGTGATTTTCGGAACGAACGTGATCCAGAGGACTTGGACCCTACGTCAAGACATCAACCAGGAAGGCACGAGGTAGGGGGTGCGCCTACCCCCCCCCCCCCCCGGGCGCGCCCTCCACCCTCGTGGGCCCCATGTTGCTCCACCGACGTACTTCTTCCTCCTATATATACCTACGTACCCCCAAACTACCAGATACGGAGCCAAAAACCTAATTCCACCGCCGCAACCTTCTGTACCCGTGAGATCCCATCTTGGGGCCTTTTCCGGAGCTCCGCCGGAGGGGGCATCGATCACGGAGGGCTTCTACATCAACACCATAGCCTCTCCGATGATGTGTGAGTAGTTTACCTCAGACCTTCGGGTCCATAGTTATTAGCTAGATGGCTTCTTCTCTCTTTTTGGATATCAATACAATGTTCTCCCCCTCTCTTGTGAAGATCTATTCGATGTAATCTTCTTTTGCGGTGTGTTTGTTGAGACTGATGAATTGTGGGTTTATGATCAAATTTATCTATGAACAATATTTGAATCTTCTCTGAATTCTTTTATGTATGATTGGTTATCTTTGCAAGTCTCTTCGAATTATCAGTTTGGTTTGGCCTACTAGATTGATCTTTCTTACAATGGGAGAAGTGCTTAGCTTTGGGTTCAATCTTGCAGTGTCCTTTCCCAGTGACAGCAGGGGAAGCAAGGCACGTATTGTATTGTTGCCATCGAGGATAACAAGATGGGGTTTATATCATATTGCATGAGTTTATCCCTCTACATCATGTCATCTTACTTAAAGTGTTACTCTGTTCTTATGAACTTAATACTCTAGATGCATGCTGGATAGCGGTCGATGTGTGGAGTAATAGTAGTAGATGCAGGCAGGAGTCGGTCTACTTGTCGCGGACGTGATGCCTATATACATGATCATACCTAGATATTCTCATAACTATGCTCAATTCTGTCAATTGCTCAACAGTAATGTTTTCACCCACCGTAATACTTATGCTCTCGAGAGAAGCCACTACTGAAACCTATGGCTCCCGGGTCTATTTTCCATCATATTAATCTTCCAACACTTAGCTATTTCTGGCGCCATTTTTATTTTGCTTTCTTTACTTTGCATCTTTATCATAAAAATACCAAAAATATTATCTTATCATATCTATCAGATCTCACTCTCGTAAGTGACCGTGAAGGGATTGACAACCCCTTTATTGCGTTGGTTCGAGGATTTATTTGTTTGTGTAGGTGCGAGGGACTCGTGCGTGGCCTCCTACTGGATTGATACCTTGGTTCTCAAAAACTGAGGGAAATACTTACGCTGCTTTACTGCATCACCCTTTCCTCTTCAAGGGAAAACCAACGCAGTGCTCAAGAGGTAGCAGTGACAAGGACATTGCTGATGACGGGCGAGCAAAGCATCGGGAGGGCGCCGACAGTTGCCGCGCACTTGAGCTGGTCGGACGAGCTGAAGGTGATGGTGCACTTGGACCACCTGAGCGGACGTGTGGCCTCGAGCCTGGGGAGGGCCGCGTTCACCTCACGAGCGAACTGCTTGAAGATACGCTGAGAGGCTGGGGCCTGAGCGCCGCCCAAGATGCTGGCGATGGCGCGTGGCTCCTGGAAGCCCCCAGCCCCCTCGTCCTGGTGGTGGTTGTATTCCTTCTTGGTGGTGGTGGCAGCGGAGGGAGGCCGGCGTTGCCCTGAGGATGGTCCTCACGAGGCTGATCTCTCCAGGCGACCTCGCGAGGCTGGCCCTGTCAGCGGTCCTCGTGAGGCTGATACCGCCACTCCTGGCGGGGGTTGCAGTCGTCCCAACGTCCTCCACTTCGACCTCCTCCACGACCGTAGCCTCGATCGTTGCGTTCGAGGCGTCGATCGAGGCGCCCGTCGCGTA
The DNA here is from genome assembly GCF_018294505.1 of Triticum aestivum. Taxonomy (NCBI): domain Eukaryota; kingdom Viridiplantae; phylum Streptophyta; class Magnoliopsida; order Poales; family Poaceae; genus Triticum; species Triticum aestivum. The sequence goes on along the minus strand of NC_057808.1, from coordinate 287,944,400 downwards.
TGGCCCTGAGCTCCTGACAGTCATTGATGTTGTGGCTATGTATGTTGTGGAAGACACAGAACGGACGGCTGCCCTTGGATGACTCTGGGTGGTCACAGTCGCGCTTCATCTCTAGTTCAACCGCGAGCACGGCCGCCCCCTTGCGCTTCACGTCCTTGGCCTTGGCCTTCTTGTCTTCTGGGTCGGCCGCTGGGAGCTCGAGGAGGGAGAGGCGCCCTTCCTTAGCTCTCGCGCACTTAGTCGCCATGTTGAACGTCTCCAGAGCCGTGCACATGTCCTCATGGATTGCGAGCTCCTCCTTCATATTGACATCGCGGACGCCATCGGAGAACGCCGAGATGATGGCCTCGCCCGAAACCTTGGGAATCTTGAAGCGAACGTTGTTGAAGCGCTGGATGTACTTCTGTAGGGTTTCCCCAGCTGCTGCTTGATGCGTCGCAGGTCACCCGTGGCAGGCGGGAGGTCGCGAGTGCCCTGGAAGTTGGCGACGAAGCGCTCGCGCATCTCGCCCTAGGAGGAGATCGATCACACGGGCAGGTTCAGGAGCCACGAGCGCGCACCATCCTTGAGAGCCATGGGAAACCAGTTCACCATGACCTTCTCGTCGCCATTGGCCGCCTTGATGCTTAGCTCGTAGAGCTGCAGGAACTCCGCAGGGTCGGGGGTACCGCCGTAGCGCGGGGGCAGGTCGGGCTTGAACTTGCCTGGCCAGACGACGCTTCGTAGCTCGGGAGTGAAGGCTCGGCAGCCCGCGGTGGTTACAGGAGCTCAGCGCGGAGGTGGAGCCTGATCTTGGTACTCACGCACCATCACTGTAGGTGGCGCGCGGTCTTGACGCGGTGGTGCAGGGAGCGCTGGAGCACCTTCTTGCGGCCGCTGGATCTCCTGGTGATACGTCCATTTTGCATCATGCTTTTATATTGATATTTATTGCATTATGGGTTGTTATTACACATTATGTCACAATACTTATGCCTATTCTCTCTTATTTTACAAGGTTTACATAAAGAGGGAGAATGCCGACAGCTGGAATTCTGGGCTAGAAAAGGAGCAAATATTAGAGACCTATTCTGCACAACTCCAAAAGTCCTGAAAATCCACAGAAGTTATTTTTGGAAATAATAAAAAATACTGAGCGAAGAAAATACCAGAGGGGGCCCACACCCTGGCCACGAGGGTGGGGGCGCGCCCCCTGCCTCGTGGGCCCCCTGGTGGCCCTCCGGTGCCCATCTTCTGATATATGAAGTCTTTCATCCGAGAAAAAAATCATAAGCAAGCTTTTGGGACGAGACTCCGCCGCCACGAGATGGAACCTTGGTGGAACCAATCTAGGGCTCTGGCGGAGCTGTTCTGCCGGGGACACTTCCCTCCGGAGGGGGAAATCATCGCCATTGTCATCACCAACGCTCCTCTCATCGGGAGGGGGCCAATCTCCATCAACATCTTCACCAGCACCATCTCCTCTCAAACCCTAGTTCATCTCTTGTATCCAATTCTTGTCTCTAAGTTTGAGATTGGTACCTGTAGGTTGCTAGTAGTGTTGATTACTCCTTGTAGTTGATGCTAGTTGGTTTACTTGGTCGAAGATCATATGTTCAGATCCTTTATGCATATTAATACCCCTCTGATTATGAACATGAATATGCTTTGTGAGTAGTTACGTTTGTTCCTGAGGACATGGGAGAAGTCTTGCTATTAATAGTCATGTGAATTTGGTATTCGTTCAATATTTTGATGAGATGTATGTTGTCTCTCCTCTAGTGGTGTTATGTGAATGTCGACTACATGACACTTCACCATTGTTTGGGCCTAGAGGAAGGCATTGGGAAGTAATAAGTAGATGATGGTTTGCTAGAGTGACAGAAGCTTAAACCCTAGTTTATGCGTTGCTTCGTAAGGGGCTGATTTGGATCCATATGTTTCATGCTATGGTTAGGTTTACCTTAATACTTCTTTTGTAGTTGCGGATGCTTGCAATAGGAGTTGATCATAAGTGGGATGCTTGTCCAAGTAAGGACAGAACCTAAGCACCGGTCCACCCACATATCAAATTATCAAAGTACCGAACGCGAATCATATGAATGTGATGAAAACTAGCTTGATGATAATTCCCATGTGTCCTTGAGAGCGCTTTTCTCTATATAAGAGTTTGTCCAGGCTTGTCCTTTGCTACAAAAAGGATTGGGCCACCTTGCTGCACTTTATTTACTTTTGTTACTTGTTACCCGTTACAAATTATCTTATCACAAAACTATCTGTTACCGATAATTTCAGTGCTTGCAGAGAGTACCTTACTGAAAACCGCTTATCATTTCCTTCTGCTCCTCGTTGGGTTCGACACTCTTACTTATCGAAAGGACTACGATAGATCCCCTATACTTGTGGGTCATCAAGACTCTTTTCTGGCGCCGTTGCCGGGGAGTGAAGCGCCTTTGGTAGGTGGAATTTGGTAAGGAAAAATTTATATAGTGTGCTGAAATTTACTGTCACTTGTTACTATGGAAAGTAATCCTTTGAGGGGCTTGTTCGGGGTATCTTCACCTCGACCAGTAGAGCAAAGAGTGGCTCCTCAACCTACTGAACCTACTGAAAATGAAAATGTCTACTTTGAAATTCCTTCGGGTATGATAGAGAAACTGCTAGCTAATCCTTTTGCAGGAGATGGAACATTGCATCCCGATTTACACTTAATCTATGTGGATGAAGTTTGTGGATTATTTAAGCTTGCAGGTATGCCCGATGATGTTATCAAGAAGAAGGTCTTCCCTTTATCTTTGAAGGGAGATGCATTGATATGGTATAGGCTATGTGATGATATAGGATCATGGGACTATAAGCGATTGAAATTGGAATTTCATCAGAAGTTTTATCCTATGCATCTTGTTCATCGTGATCGTAATTATATATATAATTTTTGGCCTCGCGAAGGAGAAAGCATCGCTCAAGCTTGGGGGAGGCTTAAGTCAATGTTATATTCATGCCCCAATCATGATCTCTCAAGAGAAATGATTATTCAAAAAATTATGCTCGGCTTTCTGACAACAATCGCACCATGCTCGATACATCTTGTACTGGTTCTTTTATGATGAAGACTATTGAATTCAAATGGGATTTATTGGAAAGAATTAAACGCAACTCTGAAGATTGGGATCTCGACGAAGGTAAGGAGTCAGGTATAACACCTAAGTTTGATTGTGTTAAATCTTTTATGGATACCGATGTTTTCCGTAAATTTAGCACTAAATATGGACTTGATTCCGAGATAGTAGCTTCTTTTTGTGAATCTTTTGCTGCTCATATTGATCTCCCTAAGGAGAAGTGGTTTAAATATAATCCTCCCGTTGAAGTAAAAGTAGTTGCACCTATTAAAGTTGAAGAAAAGACTATTACTTATAATGATCCTATTGTTCCTACTGCTTATGTTGAGAAACCACCTTTCCCTGTTAGGATAAAGGATCATGCTAAAGCTTCAACTGTGGTTCGTAAAAGTAATATTAGAACTTATACACCCCCTGAGCAAGTTAAAGTTGAACCTACTATTGCTATTGTTAAAGATCTCTTGGCTGATAATATCGATGGGCATGTTATTTACTTCTGTGATGAAACTGCTAGAATTGCTAAACCTGGTGCTAAAGATAAACATAGACATGTGGTAGGCATGCATGCTTTTTCTGTTAAAATTGGAGATCATTGTTATCATGGCTTGTGTGATATGGGTGCTAGTGCTAGTGCAATACCTATCTCTTTATATAAAGAAATTATGCATGATATTGCACCCGCTGAGTTAGAAGATATTGATGTCACCATTAAACTTGCCAATGGAGATACTATTTCACCGATTGGGATTATTAGAGATGTTGAAGTCTTGTGTGGGAAAACTAAATATCCTGCTGATTTTCTTGTTCTTGGTTCCCCTCAAGATAGCTTTTGCCCTATTATATTTGGTAGGCCCTTCTTGAACACTGTTAATGCCAAGATAGATTGCAAGAAGGATGTTGTTACTATTGGCTTGGATGATATGTCTCATGAGTTTAATTTCTCTAAATTTCGTGGACAACACCGTGAAGAGGAATTGCCTAGTAAGGATGAAATTATTAGTCTTGCTTCTATTGTCGCACCTCCTAGTGATCCTTTAGAACAATATATGCTAGACCATGAAAATGATATGTTTATGAATGAAAGAAGGGAAATAGATGAAGTATTCTTTAAACAAGGACCTATTCTGAAACACAACTTGCCTGTTGAAATCCTAGGGGATCCTCCTCCACCCAAGGGTGATCCCGTGTTTGAGCTTAAACCATTACTTGATACTCTTAAATATGCCTATCTTGATGAAAAGAAGATATTTCCTGTTATTATTAGTGCTAACCTTTCAGATAAGGAGGAAGAAAAATTATTGAAAACTCTGAAGGAGCATCGTGCTGCTATTGGATATACTCTTGATGATCTTAAGGGCATTAGTCCCACTCTATGTCAACACAAAATAAATTTGGAGAAAGATGCCAAACCAGTTATTGATCATCAACGACAGCTGAATCCTAAGATGAAAGAAGTGGTGAGAAAGGAAATACTAAAGCTCCTTGAGGCAGGTATAATTTATCCCGTTGCTGATAGTCAGTGGGTAAGTCCTGTCCATTGTGTCCCTAAGAACGGAGGTATTACTGTCGTTCCTAATGACAAAGATGAATTGATTCCGCAAAGAATTATTACAGGTTATAGGATGGTAATTGATTTCCGCAAATTAAATAAGGCTACTAAAAAGATCATTACCCCTTACCTTTTATTGATCAAATGCTAGAAAGATTATCCAAACATACACATTTTTGCTTTCTAGATGGTTACTCTGGTTTCTCTCAAATACCTGTGTCAGCTGATGATCAAGCAAAGACCACTTTTACTTGCCCTTTCGGTACTTTTGCTTATAGACGTATGCCTTTTGGTTTATGTAATGCACCTGCTACCTTTCAAAGATGCATGATGGCTATATTCTCTGACTTTTGTGAAAAGATTGTGAGGTTTTCATGGACGATTTCTCCGTTTATGGATCCTCTTTTGATGATTGCTTGAGCAACCTTGATCGAGTTTTGCAGAGATGTGAAGAAACTAATCTTGTCTTGAATTGGGAGAAGTGCCACTTTATGGTTAATGAAGGTATTGTCTTGGGGCATAAAATTTCTGAAAGAGGTATTGAAGTTGATAAAGCTAAAGTTGATGCTATTGAAAAGATGCCGTGTCCTAAGGACATCAAAGGTATAAGAAGTTTCCTTGGTCATGCTGGTTTTTATAGGAGGTTCATTAAGGACTTCTCAAAAATTTCTCGGCCTCTGACTAATCTATTACAAAAAGATATTCCTTTTGTCTTTGATGATAATTGTGTAGAAGCATTTGAAATACTTAAGAAAGCATTAATCTCTGCACCTATTGTTCAGCCACCTGATTGGAATTTACCTTTTGAAATTATGTGTGATGCTAGCGATTATGCTGTAGGTGCTGTTCTAGGGCAAAGAGTTGATAAGAAATTAAATGTTATTCAATATGCTAGTAAAACTCTAGACAATGCCCAGAGAAATTATGCCACTACTGAAAAAGAATTCCTAGCAGTTGTATTTGCTTGTGATAAGTTTAGACCTTATATTGTTGATTCTAAAGTAACTATTCACACTGATCATGCTGCTATTAAATATCTTATGGAAAAGAAAGATGCTAAACCTAGACTTATTAGATGGGTTCTCTTGCTACAAGAATTTGATTTGCATATTATTGATAGAAAGGGAGCTGAGAACCCCGTTGCAGACAACTTGTCTAGGTTAGAGAATGTTCTTGATGACCCACTACCTATTGATGATAGTTTTCCTGATGAACAATTAAATGTCATAAATGCTTCTCGTATTGCTCCATGGTATGCTGATTATGCTAATTACATTGTTGCTAAATTTATACCACCTAGTTTCACATACCAGCAAAAGAAAAAGTTTTTCTATGATTTAAGACATTACTTCTGGGATGACCCACATCTTTATAAAGAAGGAGTAGATGGTGTTATTAGACGTTGTGTACCTGAGCATGAACAGGAACAGATCCTACGCAAGTGTCACTCCGAGGCTTATGGAGGGCACCACGCTGGAGATAGAACTGCACATAAGGTATTGCAATCCGGTTTTTATTGGCCTACTCTCTTCAAGGATGCTCGTAAGTTTGTCTTATCTTGTGATGAATGTCAAAGAATTGGTAATATTAGTAGACGTCAAGAAATGCCTATGAATTATTCACTTGTTATTGAACCATTTGATGTTTGGGGCTTTGATTATATGGGACCGTTTCCTGCCTCTAATGGGTATACACATATTTTAGTTGCTGTTGATTACGTTACTAAGTGGGTAGAAGCTATTCCAACTAGTAGTGCTGATCATAACACCTCTATTAAGATGCTTAAAGAAGTTATTTTTCCGAGGTTTGGAGTCCCTAGATATTTAATGACTGATGGTGGTTCACATTTTATTCATGGTGCTTTCGTAAAATGCTTGCTAAGTATGATGTTAATCATAGAATTGCATCTCCTTATCACCCACAGTCTAGTGGTCAAGTAGAATTGAGTAATAGAGAGCTCAAATTAATTTTGCAAAAGACTGTTAATAGATCTAGAAAGAATTGGTCCAAGAAACTTGATGATGCATTATGGGCCTATAGAACTGCATATAAAAATCCTATGGGTATGTCTCCGTATAAAATGGTTTATGGAAAAGCATGTCACTTACCTCTCGAGCTAGAACATAAGGCATATTGGGCCATTAAAGAGCTCAGTTATGATTTTAAACTTGCCGGTGAGAAGAGGCTATTTGACATTAGCTCACTTGATGAATGGAGAACCCAGGCCTATGAGAATGCCAAATTGTTTAAAGAAAAAGTTAAAAGATGGCATGACAAAAGGATACAAAAGCGTGAGTTTAATGTAGGTGATTATGTATTGCTATACAACTCTCGTTTAAGATTTTTTGCAGGAAAACTTCTCTCTAAATGGGAAGGTCCTTACGTTATAGAGGAGGTCTATCGTTCCGGTGCCATAAAAATCAACAACTTCGAAGGCACAAATCCAAAGATGGTGAACGGTCAAAGAATCAAACATTATATCTCAGGTAATCCCATAAATGTTGAAACCAATGTTATTGAAACCGTAACACCGGAGGAATACATAAGGGACACTTTCCAGATCGTTTCAGACTCCGAAAAGGAATAGGTATGTGGTACGGTAAGTAAACCGACTCCAAAACAGTTCTAATGACAATTTTTCTCCATTTTGGAATATTTAGAAAATAGGAAAATAAGAAGCAGTCCGGGAAGGACACGAGGCCTCCACGTGGGTGGAGGGCGCGCCCCCCTGCCTCGTGGGCACCTCGTGTGCTCTCCGGACTCTGTTTTCTTGCACGATACTTCTTTCGGTCGGTAAAAATTCATTATATAATCTCCCGAAGGTTTTGACCACCGTATCACACAATTATCCTGTGTTTTCATTTCGAGCTGTTTTTCTGACAGATCTAGATCACCATGACGTCTCCAAGCGCCCCCAAGGACAAGTTCTTCGAGAAGGTCATCAACCCCTACCTCGCGGAGGTGCTGCAACACCCTCAAACCATTGAGGTGTGTGATGGGTTGCTGCACATCCGCGATGTGGAGGGACCAAGGAGGACCGGAAGCATGGAGACGAGGCTGGAAGCAATGGAGCAACAAGTTTTCAAGTGCCAAGGGATGGTGGAACATGGACTCAACGCCAACCACATGATGATCACGGAGTTCACCAACAACCACAAGCTGGATGCCAAGAACATTGGGGAGACCATCTTCAAGCTTCACGAGAAAATCGAGCACCTCCAAGCCCAAATCTATGACTTGCAAAACCAAAACTGTGAGTATGAATATAGATTCAAGAGGATGAGTTTGGCTGCAGATTTGAGGATCCCGGAGACTCGATCATCCTTCTATGATGGTGAGTCTATGCCTTGGAAGATGGACGACAAGCCCACATCATCAACAACTCCACCATCTTCTTCACCAGCAAAGGAGATATAATCATATGGGTATGGGCACTCCCCTTGGCAACTGCCAAGCTTGGGGGAGGTGCCCCGATATTGTATCACCATCACACTCCTATCTTTACCGTTTTCTTAGTTCGATCCTTTTAGTAATATCTTGATCTAGTAGAATAAAGTTTTAGTATGATCTAGTTTTGAGTTTTGCTTTATGATCCCTTTATGTAATTGAGTCCGTGAGCTATATAATAAAGATTAGTGTTGAGTCAAGGGCTTGATTATCTTGCTATGATCTTGAGTGAATAAAAGAAAAAGAAAGAATAAAAAGAAATAAAAAGAGATCATATTGATCTTATGGAGAGTAATGACTTCACATATAAAGAGTATGATGATTAAAAGTTGTTGAGAGTTGACAAACATAGCTTTGGTCATCGTTGCAATTAATAGGAAGTAATAAAGAAAGAGAGGTTTCACATATAAATATACTATCTTGGACAACTTTTATGATTGTGAGCACTCATTAAAATATGACATGCTAAAGAGTTGATGTTGGACAAGGAAGACAACGTAATGGGTTATGTTTTCTTATATCTGAAATAAAGTATACTGTCATGGATCATCCAACATGTTGAGCTTGCCTTTCTCCCTCATGCTAGCCAATTCTTTGCACCAAGTAGAGATACTACTTGTGCTTCCAAATACCCTTAAACCCAGTTTTGCCATGAGAGTCCACCATATCTACCTATGGATTGAGTAAGATCCTTCAAGTAAGTTGTCATCGGTGCAAGCAATAAAAATTGCTCTCTAAATATGTATGATTGATTAGTGTGGAGGAAATAAGCTTTATACGATCTTGTGATGTGGAAGAAATAAAAGCGACGGACTGCATAATAAAGGTCCATATCACAAGTGGCAATATAAAGTGACGTTCTTTCGCATTAAGATTTTGTGCATCCAACCCTGAAAGCGCATGACAACCTCTGCTTCCCTCTGCGAAGGGCCTATCTTTTACTTTTATCTTCTACCTTATGCAAGAGTCATGGTGATCTTCACCTTTCCTTTTTACATTTTATCCTTTGGCAAGCACAGTATGTTGGAAAGATCCTGATATATGTATCCAATTGGATGTAAGTTAGCATGAACTATTATTGTTGACATTACCCTTGAGGTAAAAGGTTGGGAGGCGAAACTATAAGCCCCTATCTTTCTATGTGTCCGACTAAAACTCTCTAACCACAAGTATTGCGTGAGTGTTAGCAATTGTGAAAGACTAATGATAGTTGAGTATGCGGACTTGCTGAAAAGCTCTTATATTGACTCTTTCTGATGTTATGATAAATTGCAATTGCTTCAATGACTGAGATTATAGTCTGTTAGTTCCCAATGAAGTTTCTGATTCATACTTTGCATTGTGAGTAGATTATTACTTGAGCATAAGAAATCATATGACAATATCCGTATATGTTGCTGTTATAAGAATGATCATGATGCCCTCATGTCCGTATTTTATTTTATCGACACCTCTATCTCTAAACATGTGGACATATTTATCGTTATCGGCTTCCGCTTGAGGACAAGCGAGGTCTAAGCTTGGGGAAGTTGATACGTCCATTTTGCATCATGCTTTTATATTGATATTTATTGCATTATGGGCTGTTATTACACATTATGTCACAATACTTATGCCTATTCTCTCTTATTTTACAAGGTTTACATAAAGAGGGAGAATGCCGGTAGCTGGAATTCTGGGCTGGAAAAGGAGCAAATATTAGAGACCTATTCTGCACAACTTCAAAAGTCATGAAACTCCACGGAAGTTATTTTTGGAAATAATAAAAAATACTGAGCGAAGAAAATACCAGAGGGGGCCCACACCCTGGCCACGAGGGTGGGGGCGCCCCCCTGGCGCCCCCTGCCTCGTGGGCCCCCTGGTGGCCCTCCGGTGCCCATCTTCTGCTATATGAAGTCTTTCGTCCGAGAAAAAATCATAAGCAAGCTTTCGGGACGAGACTCCGCCGCCACGAGGCGGAACCTTGGCGGAACCAATCTAGGGCTCTGGCGGAGCTGTTCTGCCGGGGACACTTCCCTCCGGGAGGGGGAAATCATCGCCATCGTCATCACCAACGCTCCTCTCATCGGGAGGGGGCCAATCTCCATCAACATCTTCACCAGCACCATCTCCTCTCAAACCCTAGTTCATCTCTTGTATCCAATTCTTGTCTCTAAGTCTGAGATTGGTACCTGTAGGTTGCTAGTAGTGTTGATTACTCCTTGTAGTTGACGCTAGTTGGTTTATTTGGTGGAAGATCATATGTTCAGATCCTTTATGCATATTAATACCCCTCTGATTATGAACATGAATATGCTTTGTGAGTAGTTACGTTTGTTCCTGAGGACATGGGAGAAGTCTTGCTATTAGTAGTCATGTGAATTTGGTATTCGTTCGATATTTTGATGAGATGTATGTTGTCTCTCCTCTAGTGGTGTTATGTGAACGTCGACCACATGACACTTCACCATTGTTTGGGCCTAGAGGAAGGCATTGGGAAGTAATAAGTAGATGATGGGTTGCTAGAGTGACAGAAGCTTAAACCCTAGTTTATGCGTTGCTTCGTAAGGGGCTGATTTGGATCCATATGTTTCATGCTATGGTTAGGTTTACCTTAATACTTCTTTTGTAGTTGCGGATGCTTGCAATAGGAGTTAATCATAAGTGGGATGCTTGTCCAAGTAAGGACAGTACCCAAGCACCGGTCCACCCACATATCAAATTATCAAAGTACCGAACGCGAATCATATGAATGTGATGAAAACTAGCTTGATGATAATTCCCATGTGTCCTTGAGAGCGCTTTTCTCTATATAAGAGTTGGCCAGGCTTGTCCTTTTCTACAAAAAGGATTGGGCCACCTTGCTGCACTTTATTTACTTTTGTTACTTGTTACCCGTTACAAATTATCTTATCACAAAACTATCTGTTACCGATAATTTCAGTGCTTGCAGAGAGTACCTTACTGAAAACCACTTATCATTTCCTTCTGCTCCTTGTTGGGTTCGACACTCTTACTTATCGAAAGGACTACAATAGATCCCCTATACTTGTGGGTCATCAACTGGCAGCTTTCTTCTTCGTGCGCGGGCGCCCTGCGCGGCGGGTCACGACATGGGGCCGCGTCTTGGACTGAGGGTGACATCTTGACGGGGAGGTGGCGGAGGCGCTCCTGTGACGCCCGGATAATTAAGCTACAGTAATCCCACGTTAACGATGCCACGTCACCCCGTTTGTCATTGATAAACTCTCGATAGTTCAGAACCAAAACAAATTCAAAATTTAAATAAAGGCAAATAATAAAAGTTTACACATATTAAAACTAAAATGTTCGGAGTGAGCCAAATAGTCCATATTAAATATTGGTGGAGAAACCACACTTTTGTAAAGTATTTAACTGCACTATAGTAAGTAAAAACAGCAGCAAAACAATTATTTAAATGCTTTTAAATACTAAACAAATGTTAATCTAGTTTATATAATCACCAAACTTTTTGGAGTAGGTGGCCTATGTTATTATGCTAATTTTGGAGTAGGGGTTGTATTTTTGTAAAACTGTTTTGCTAACTAAAATAAATAAAACAGAAAAGAAAATAAGAAAAGGAAAAAGAAAAAAATAGAAAACAAAACAAAAGTGTAAAAGCACAGGCCACTGTGCACTGGGCCAAGTGCACAGTGCCTAGCCCGAGCCTCGTCCCACTCCAGCTCGTCCGGCCCAGCCCCTCCCCAGGTCGCCTTCCCCCCTGTTCCCCCAACCGGGGTCGCAACAGGGGCGAGCCCCGCCGGACCGCCTCGACGGCGACTACCCGGAGAGGATAAGGTCGACCCCTCCCCTCGACAACTCGGCCTCCTCCCCACCTACCTCCACCCACTCCCCTCTCCATCTCGGCCGCTCTCTCTCTCTGCTCCCCCCTCGCCCGAGCGAGATCGCCGCCGAAGCCTCGCCGTAGGCGTGGCCCCGACCAGCGTTCATCGAGCCGCCGAGTCCCCGAGTTCCCTCTACGTCGTCCTCGTCGACCCCGCGCTTTAGGACGAGCTGGAGTGCCCTGCAGCGGCCGGTTCAGGCTTTTCCCCAACCTCGGTCGCCGCCGCCCATCGCGATTGATCCCGCCTCCCCTCTGCGCTCCCGTTCACTCGAGGGCCTCCGTGTGCCGCGCCGTAAGCCTCCGCCCCCTCCTCCTTCCTCTGGTTCCTCCTCATGCACCGTAGATGGCTCGCGGTGCCGCCGTTGCCATTGCCGCATGCGGCCTCGTCCACGAGCTCGTTGCGCTCACCCCGTCCATCCTCGAGCCAAGCCGCGGCCTCCGTCGAGTTGCCGGAGGTCCGTAGAGCCCGCTAGCGTCGTTTGTTAGCTAGAACGCAGCCCGTAGCGTGGTTTTCGGAGATGCCCGTATTCCGGCGCCGCCCGCGGTCGTCGTTGAGCTCCACTCCGGCCACCCCCGCTCCTGGGATCACTCTAGATCGACGCGGGACGATCTACTTGTTCGAACGCCACCGAAAACGCGCGGAATGGTGCACTGTGCTGGAAATCCGAGCAACTCCGGCGAACTTCCGCCGCTGGAATGGTCGCCGGCGTGATTCCGGCGACGTCACCGACGTGGCACCCGCGTGGCACCGCCTGGGCCGCTGACTGGTGGACCCAGGAGCCCCCTTGACTTGTTGACCGCGGTCAACGTGCTGACTGGGCGGCCCCCAGCCACTGACATGCGGGCCCCCTCTGTTAATTAGTCTAACAAATGTTTTATAAATAAAACTAATTAGATTAACTAATCACTCACTGACACCCGGGGCCCACACCCCTAATTAACCCTGCTAGATTAGTTTAATCCACTGTTATACTAGTGGAGGCTGACATGCGGGTTCCACTGGACCCACATGTCAGGTTTGACCTGGTCAGCCGACCAGCTAGCTGCTGATGTCGTCCTCGCATTATGCTGACGTCATTTCTCTTTTTCTGTATAATTCTATTAAATCAAATAATTTCAGAAAATGTTTAAAACTTAGAAAAATCATATAAAATAAACCGTAGCTCGGCTGAAAATGATTTCTATATGAAAATTGCTCAGAAAAATCCAACGAATCCGAATACGCGGTCCGTTCATCTATCACATGCCCATAGCATGGCGAACCTGCAACATTTCACCTTCGGCTCATCTGTCCGAAAACGTGAAACACGGGGATACTTTCCCGGATGTTTCCCCCTTTCGCCGGTATCACCTACTACCGCGTTGGGGCACACCTACCACCGCTCATTGTCATGTCATGCATCGTCATGCTTATGTTTGCATTGCATTTACTGTTCTTCCCCCTCTTCTCCCCGGTAGACTACGAGACCGACGCTGCTGCTGCCCAGTTCGACTACAGAGTTGACGACCCCCTCCTTCTTGCCAGAGCAACCAGGCAAGCCCCCCCCTTGATCACCAAATATCGCCTACTCTACTCTCTACTGCTTGCATTAGAGTAGTGTAGCATGTTACTGCTTTCGGTTAATCCTATTCTGTTGCATAGCCTGTCATTGTTGCTACAGTTGTTACCCTTACCTGCTATCCTACTACTTAGTATAGGATGCTAGTGTTCCATCAGTGGCCCTACACTCTTGTCCGTCTGCCATGCTATACTACTGGGCCGTGATCACTTCGGGAGGTGATCACGGGTATATACTATATACTTTATATACATGACACATGTGGTGACTAAAGTCGGGTCGGCTCGTTGAGTACCAGCAAGTGATTCTGATGAGGGGGCTGAAAGGACAGGTGGCTCCATCCCGGTAGAGGTGGGCCTGGGTTCCTGACGGCCCCCGACTGTTACTTTATGGTGGAGCGACAGGGCAGGTTGAGACCACCTAGGAGAGAGGTGGGCCTGGCCCTGGTCGGCGTTCGCGGATACTTAACACGCTTAACGAGATCTTGGTATTTGATCTGAGTCTGGCCATTTGGTCTATACGCACTAACCAACTACGCGGGAATAGTTATGGGCACTCGACGTCGTGGTATCAGCCGAAGCCTTCATGACGTCAGCGACGGAGCGGCGCGCGCCGGATTGGACTGGAACGCCTGCTAGGCTAGGTCTGCTTCCGGCCGCCCTCGCAACGTGCAGGTGTGCAATGGGCGATGGGCCCAGACCCCTGCGCCATAGGATTTAGACCGGCGTGCTGACCTCTCTGTTGTGCCTAGGTGGGGCTGCGACGTGTTGATCTTACGAGGCCGGGCATGACCCAGGAAAGTGTGTCCGGCCAAATGGGATCGAGCATGTTGGGTTATGTGGTGCACCCCTGCAGGGAAGTTTATCTATTCGAATAGCCGTGTCCCTCGGTAAAAGGACGACCCGGAGTTGTACCTTGACCTTATGACAACTAGAACTGGATACTTAATAAAACACACCCTTCCAAGTGCCAGATATAACCCGGTGATCGCTCTCTAACAGGGCGATGAGGAGGGGATCGCGGGGTAGGATTATGCTATGCGATGCTACTTGGTGAACTTACCATCTACTCTCTTCTACATACTGCAAGATGGAGGTGGCCAGAAGCGTAGTCTTCGACAGGATTAGCTATCCCCCTCTTATTCTGGCATTCTGCAGTTCAGTCCACTGATATGGCCCTTTACACATATACCCATGCATATGTAGTGTAGCTCCTTGCTTGCGAGTACTTTGGATGAGTACTCACGGTTGCTTTTCTCCCTCTTTTCCCCTTTCTATACCTGGTTGTCGCAACCAGATGCTGGAGTCCAGGAGCTAGAGATCCCGAGGATGATTCTGCATGGAGTTCGGCTTCGAGGAGTAGTTAGGAGGTCCCAGGCAGGAGGCCTTGCCTTTTCGATCATTGCTACTTTTGTGCTAGCCTTCTTAAGGCAAACTTGTTTAACTTATGTCTGTACTCAGATATTGTTGCTTCCGCTGACTCGTCTATGATCGAGCACTTGTATTCGAGCCCTCGAGGCCCCTGGCTTGTATTATGATGCTTGTATGACTTATTTATGTTTTAGAGTTGTGTTGTGATATCTTCCCGTGAGTCCTTGATCTTGATCGTACACGTTTGCATGCATGATTAGTGTACGATTGAATCGGGGGCGTCACAAGTTGGTATCAGAGCCAACTGCCTGTAGGAATCCCCTTTCCACACTCCTTGGCCGAAGTCGAGTCTAGTCATCGAAAAACTTTTACTAACATGGCTGTGTGGCTTACGGGCCCACGTCGCCATAGGGTGGTATTAGGATCTTTTACTCCTTTCCTATACTCTGGGACTCTGATCTCTCTTCTATTCGGGTTAAGTGAATTTTACTAAATCTAACATTAGGATCTCCTTATCACTTTCACCCGGAGAGGCCCTTATTACTGATGATCGTCTGCTGCACGTGAAGACCCTGAAGAGATACTCTCCGCTGATAACCCGAGAACTTGTGTTCATCGCTTTTGCAATTCCCTTTCATCGATAAACTCCTATGGATAACCACGTATACTCGCCATTCATACAATGTTTCCCAGTTGATCTTGTTATTACAAGATACCTCGAAATTCTCTTTGTTGCTCCGAGAATCCTTTGAGCTTACTGCCTTGCTGTTCTTTGCCACATGAATACCACTATGGATAATTTCTAGCAGTCACCGGATATTTGCTCATCCCCAGTTGATTCATGTATTTCACAAAAGTCTTCAAAATACTATTTGAACTTCCGGAATCCTGGGTAGCCTATTGCTCTTGAAATTCTTACTTGCTTGCATTATGGTTAATCCCATAAGTCTATAATCTTATTGGCATCTCTTGTCATTATCATTTTGAGTCCGTTGATTCAATTTGTTGCGAATGCTCGCAATCCTCAATCAGATCCTAGAATTCATCCTTCCGACTCAGACGTCATTTTAAACGTGAGCTGGATCTCGACCAATCAATTTGCCATCGATTGTACCCCTAAGCCTACTCAACTTATCCATCCTTAATCAGAGCGTTTGCTTCTGATCCCTTGATTTGGAAATCATAAATTACTTTGCATCTGAACTTGGAATTAGTCAGTTGCTTCTATAATCCAATGCCTTTGCATTGTTACTTTCTCTGGTTGTGTGCCGATGCTCACATCAGCTCTGTTATGGACCGACATATCCTTTAATGGATTTTATCCGACAACGTCCTTCATATTCAATAACCTTGTGAGCCTTCCCTCGGATACATAATGCCTTTGGTAAATTGTATCCTCTACTTTCTCAACCATGCTCTGCTTTCGAGCTTGTGTATTTACTTTTGAAACTTATGGTATATGTTACTAAGATGCCCGATGGATTGAACCTATACCTTCCCTAAAAACCGTATGAACCCGAAGGTTTTCACAAGCCATACCCTTCTGGTATTTTACCAGATAATTTTCTACCATACAACTTCATCGAATGCGAGAAGTGATTGAAAGGTTATGCATTGGAGAAGTGGGAGTCGACCTTGAACTTTGTGTTCATGCCCATGGACACGATGTAGATCTTATCATTAAAGCTTCTCTTAAATTAATTATTCCCTGGGTATAAGTTCATCTTATATCTGGGATCTGGCCTTTTTCAATCGTGGTTCTGACCATGTTCTCCTGTAAATACCATTTCTTGTGCAAGTTTAAGCACTTGTCCTCTGCAGAGCAATACCTCCGTCCAACCTCTACTTTGGTCTGACATTGAGTATTACCCCCCTGGTATCTCGAGAATGCCAAGGAACTACTTAACTTCTTATGAGTTCTTCATCAAACACTACATTCTCACTGATTACAATTTTTCATGGGCTCTGAGTTATTAAACACCCAAAGACACCGATAACTGAACCGAGTCTGCACTATGGTTCAACGACACTTGATAATCTTCTTTAAGTACGAGTTTGTACCCGATCACGCCATTCCTAGCCTGTATGGCTATATCATTGTCGTGGTGATTTTAACTGTGCTACCTGGTCCTTATTCTTGGAGCACCACTTCGATGATGAGCTAAGCTTACGTCGATTTTCCTTGTCATATCATTTCACCTTGAATAGCAAGCTTGATTTCAAGTTTGTGTCGTACCCTTGGTTCCAATAACTTTTCGCTTCACCATTCCTTTGACTTGATGTCATTGCCGATCGATTACATCTTCAAGAAACCTCTCGACAAGTGTGTCGTGATCATCGTCAACATTTTAACTTCTTCCGAGATATCAATTGAATTCATGATGAGAAATTCCATGCTTGTCCCTCGATGATCTGTGTTATCATCGACCACATCCATGCCTTCCTTTCAAACAGAGACTTGGTCTTGTTTTGAATGAACTTTAAGTTCCTTGCTATCCATCAATTGTTCTTCTTTACCTTGGAACATTAACATCTCTTTTGTCCTCAATGTTGTGAGAATTTCACCACCTCTGAAGAAATCTTGGTATGGTGATACTTCTCACCATCACCATTCCTTCTTGGGTCCTTGTGTTGATTCCAACCGGGGTACCAACAAGTGAGCGGTGCTGTTTGGATCCTGCCCTTCTAGCAACCCTATTGCTTTGAAGTTAATGGCCGGCCGTTCATTCTTAGACTATTGATTATTGAATCACCATTCCGACGTTGGTTGTGCAACCCAGCCCATATTTCGGATGCACCTTTCAACCAATGTTTAATTGTGTATGTTTTCCTCGAGCATACATCATTATACCATTTGATCTGACAAAAATGTTATCTCCTTGTTCACATGATTGTGGAAATCCATCTTTTTGGAAATCTCGAGGAATTGTCGCTGAGTCCGTCAGCCACCCCCTCATCCTCTCCTTGATTTAATGATGAATTCTTGTTTCGGAACTCGCTTCCATGGTTTAATTCCCGAGAATCATACAATGTCACCTCGACAATTTGTGTTGCACCTTTCTTCTCAGGCATCCTGAGTCTGAGGTATCCTAACACCGATCATATCTGAATCTCAGTCATATATGATGGTTGGAACATTTTTCCAAGAGTTATAACACTGGTCTATTATGACCCAGTAAGGTGATGATACCCAGCACACCTGGCGGGAGGACCTATCGTTATAAGTTTTCCTTTTTAGCAAGGTTAGCTATTCTTCCATGAGGAAATTGTAAGACTTATTCTATAAGTTGTTCCTGATGGATCCTTTTTGTTTCCGAAGTCTGATCTTCACCTGATAACCATGTCAAGGCTATCTCGATGCATGACTATGGTACTCCGATTTTCAATAGGAACATTTGAAGTCCGATGCTAAATGTTTCCTGCTCAATTATCCAAATACCGCTGTATGGGTAATGTCAGGAAAATTCTCTCCCCTACCTAAAGGGTTTTCTACATTATACCCTGCCACGGATAGCATGCTCTGCTTGTCATTGGGAAGGATATATCCCTGAAATATGTGTTTAAACACATTTTCCTTTCCATTGTTCTTTCTAATCTGATGATCACCTTTTCCTTTCCATTGTTTTGTTTAACCTTTCTTGTGAATTGTATGATCTAAGCAGTAATAATTCCCTGCTTATGTGAACACCTCGGTGTACAACTCTGTCAGTAAGACCCTGTTACTATTGTTGGTGACATTCCGGTAACCACCGATGGACGAGAACTTTGCCTATTGGTCCGCCTCGTTCAACGAGCAGGAAAATGGTTCTCTTCGTCCCTCGCCCTTGGTACCAACGTTGTTGCCAACATAATTGACAGGCTATCCTCTGACTTGCCTTGCTATCATGAGCGTGCAAAATATAACACCTTCTTGCTTTGAACGCACATGGTGGGCCCATAACCCACAGTTCCACAGGATCAAAACCTGACTCTCCTGTACATCCCTGTCTCCCAAAATTGTTCCTCACGCTTGGCTTCGTATGTAATTCACGAGCCACCTTCTTGTGATCTGTTCTGGTATCAGATGCAATACTTATTCCCGTCGCTCTGAAACCCTTTCACACTCTGTTTCAGGTAACGAACGATTGCCTGCCCGCTCGAAACTTCTCATGAGACCTTGTTACCTTGCTCTCGATATTTTCTAAGGTTTCAATTCGAGAGTTACTTTCTGCCACCTTCCCCGATGTTATCTACCAGATAGTCAACCTTGCAAGGGTCCGTTCCCCCGGAATACCCCTCTTATTTTTTCCGTAAGTACCATGAAGATCATCAAGGAAGAATGACAACTTTGTCACGATGCCCTGAAACAGAGAACTGAAGACATCAACAAAAGGGATCGACTACTTCGGGAAGAGCAATCAAGACTGAGAAGATCCATTAGAATTTCGCAACCACAACTTTTCCCCTTACTCCACCACTTAAAATCTCGGGACGAGATTTCTTGTAGTGGAGGAGAATTGTGACGCCCGGATAATTAAGCTACAGTAATCCCAATTTAACGATGCCACATCACCCCGTTTGTCGTTGATACACTCTCGATAGTTCAGAACCGAAACAAATTCAAAATTTAAATAAAGGCAAATAATAAAAGTTTACAGATATTAAAACTAAAATGTTCAGAGTGAGCCAAATAGTCCATATTAAATATTGGTGGAGAAACCACACTTTTGTAAAGTATTTAACTGCACTATAGTAAGTAAAAACAGCAGCAAAACAATTATTTAAATGCTTTTAAATACTAAACAAATGTTAATCTAGTTTATATAATCACCAAACTTTTTGGAGTAGGTGGCCTATGTTATTATGCTAATTTTGCTGTAGGGGTTGTATTTTTGTAAAACTGTTTTGCTAACTAAAATAAATAAAACAGAAAAGAAAATAAGAAAAAGATAAAAATAGAAAACAAAACAAAAGTGTAAAAGCACAGGCCACTGTGCACTGGGCCAAGTGCACAGTGCCTAGCCCGAGCCTCGGCCCACTCCAGCTGGTCCGGCCCAGCCCCTCCCCAGGTCGCCTTCCCCCCTGTTCCCCCGACTGGGGTCGCAACAGGGGCGAGCCCCGCCGGACCGCCTCGACGGCGACTACCCGGAGAGGATAAGGTCGACCCCTCCCCTCGACGCCTTGGCCTCCTCCCCACCTACCTCCACCCACTCCCCTCTCCATCTCGGCCGCTCTCTCTCTCTGCTCCCCCCTCGCCCGAGCAAGATAGTCGCCGAAGCCTCGCCGTAGGCGTGGCCCCGACCACCGTTCGTCGAGCCGCCGAGTCCCCGAGCTCCCTCTACGTCGTCCTCGTCGACCCCGCGCTTCAGGACGAGCTGGAGTGCCCTGCAGCGGCCGGGTCAAGCTTTTCCCCAACCTCGGTCGCCGCCGCCCATCGCGATTGATCCCGCCTCCCCTCTGCGCTCCCGTTCACTCGAGGGCCTCCGTGTGCCGCGCCGTAAGCCTCCGCCCCCTCCTCCTTCCTCTGGTTCCTCCTCATGCACCGTAGATGGCTCGCGGTGCCGCCGTCGCCATTGCCGCATGCGGCCTCGTCCGCGAGCTCGTTGCGCTCACCCCGTCCATCCCCGAGCCAAGCCGTGGCCTCCGTCGAGTTGCCGGAGGTCCGTAGAGCCCGCTAGCGTCGTTTGTTAGCTAGAACGCAGCCCGTAGCATGGTTTTCGGAGATGCCCGTATTCTGGCGCTGCCCGCGGTCGTCGTTGAGCTCCACTCCGACCACCCCCGCTCCTGGGATCACTCTAGATCGACGCGGGACGATCTACTTGTTCGAACGCCACCGAAAACGCGCGGAATGGTGCACTGTGCTGGAAATCCGAGCAACTCCGGCGAACTTCCGCCGCTGGAATGGTCACCGGCGTGATTCCGGCGACGTCACCGACGTGGCACCCGCGTGGCACCGCCTGGGCCGCTGACTGGTGGACCCAGGGGCCCCCCTTGACTTGTTGACCGCGGTCAACGTGCTGACTAGGCGGCCCCCAGCCACTGACATGCGGGCCCCCTCTGTTAATTAGTCTAACAAATGTTTTATAAATAAAAGTAATTATATTAACTAATCACTCACTGACACCCGGGGCCCACACCCCTAATTAAACCTGCTAGATTAATTTAATCCACTGTTATACTAGCGGAGGCTGACATGCGGGTCCCACTGGACCCACATGTCAGGTTTGACCTGGTCAGCCGACCAGCTAGCTGCTGATGTTGTCCTCGCATCATGCTGACATCATTTCTCTTTTTCTGTATATTTCTATTAAATCAAATAATTTTAGAAAATGTTTAAAACTTAGAAAAATCATATAAAATAAACCGTAGCTCGGATGAAAATGTTTTCTATATGAAAATTGCTCAGAAAAATCCAACGAATCCGAATACGCGGTCCGTTCATCTGTCACATGCCCATAGCATAGCGAACCTGCAACATTTCACCTTCGGCTCATTTGTCCAAAAACGTAAAACACGGGGATACTTTCCCGGATGTTTCCCCCTTTCGCCGGTATCACCTACTACCGCGTTAGGGCACACCTACCACCGCTCATTGTCATGTCATGCATCGTCATGCTTATGTTTGCATTGCATTTACTGTTCTTCCCCCTCTTCTCCCCGGTAGACTACGAGACCGACGCTGCTGCTGCCCAGTTCGACTACAGAGTTGACGACCCCCTCCTTCTTGCCAGAGCAACCAGGCAAGCCCCCCCCCCCTTGATCACCAGATATCGCCTACTCTACTCTCTACTGCTTGCATTAGAGTAGTGTAGCATGTTACTGCTTTCGGTTAATCCTATTCTGTTGCATAGCCTGTCATTGTTGCTACAGTTGTTACCCTTACCTGCTATCCTACTGCTTAGTATAGGATGCTAGTGTTCCATCAGTGGCCCTACACTCTTGTCCATCTGCCATGCTATACTACTGGGCCGTGATCACTTCGGGAGGTGATCACGGGTATATACTATATACTTTATATACATGACACATGTGGTGACTAAAGTCGGGTCGGCTCGTTGAGTACCCGCAAGTGATTCTGATGAGGGGGCTGAAAGGACAGGTGGCTCCATCCCGGTAGAGGTGGGCCTGGGTTCCTGACGGCCCCCGACTGTTACTTTATGGTGGAGCGACAGGGCAGGTTGAGACCACCTAGGAGAGAGGTGGGCCTGGCCCTGGTCGGCGTTCGCAGATACTTAACACGCTTAACGAGATCTTGGTATTTGATCTGAGTCTGGCCATTTGGTCTATACGCACTAACCAACTACGCGGGAACAGTTATGGGCACTCGACGTCGTGGTATCAGCCGAAGCCTTCGTGATGTCAGCGACGGAGCGGCGCGCGCCGGATTGGACTGGAACGCCTGCTAGGCTAGGTCTGCTTCCGGCTGCCCTCGCAACATGCAGGTGTGCAATGGGCGATGGGCCCAGACCCCTGCGCCATAGGATTTAGACCGGCGTGCTGACCTCTCTGTTGTGCCTAGGTGGGGCTGCGACGTGTTGATCTTACGAGGCCGGGCATAACCCAGGAAAGTGTGTCCGGCCAAATGGGATCGAGCGTGTTGGGTTATGTGGTGCACCCCTGCAGGGAAGTTTATCTATTCGAATAGCCGTGTCCCTCGGTAAAAGGATGACCCGGAGTTGTACCTTGACCTTATGACAACTAGAACTGGATACTTAATAAAACACACTCTTCCAAGTGCCAGATATAACCCGGTGATCGCTCTCTAACAGGGCGACGAGGAGGGGATCGCCGGGTAGGATTATGCTATGCGATGCTACTTGGTGAACTTACCATCTACTCTCTTCTACATGCTGCAAGATGGAGGTGGCCAGAAGCGTAGTCTTCGACAGGATTAGTGTTGGAAATATGCCCTAGAGGCAATAATAAATGGTTATTATTATATTTCTTTGTTCATGGTAATTGTCTATTGTTCATGCTATAATTGTATTGTCCGGAAATCGTAATACATGTGTGAATACATAGACTACAACGTGTCCCTAGTAAGCCTCTAGTTGACTAGCTCGTTGATCAACAGATAGTCATGGTTTCCTGACTATGGACATTGGATGTCATTGATAACGGGATCACATCATTAGGAGAATGATGTGATGGACAAGACCCAATCCTAAGCATAGCATAAAAGATCGTGTAGTTTCGTTTGCTAGAGCTTTTCCAATGTCAAGTATCTTTTCCTTAGACCATGAGATCGTGCAACTCCCGGATACCGTAGGAGTGCTTTGGGTGTGCTAAACGTCACAACGTAACTGGGTGACTATAAAGGTGCACTACGGGTATCTCCGAAAGTGTCTGTTGGGTTGGCACGGATCGAGACTGGGATTTGTCACTCCGTGTGACGGAGAGGTATCTCTGGGCCCACTCGGTAATGCATCATCATAATGAGCTCTATGTGACTAAGGCGTTGGTCACGGGATCATGCATTACGGTACGAGTAAAGAGACTTGCCGGTAACGAGATTGAACAAGGTATTGGGATACCGACGATCGAATCTCGGGTAAGTAACATACCGGTTGACAAAGGGAATTGCATACGGGATTGATTGAATCCTCGACACCGTGGTTCATCCGATGAGATCATCGTGGAACATGTGGGAGCCAACATGGGTATCCAGATCCCGCTGTTGGTTATTGACCGGAGAGGCGTCTCGGTCATGTCTGCATGTCTCCCGAACCCGTAGGGTCTACACACTTAAGGTTCGGTGACGCTAGGGTTGTAGAGATATGTGTATGCGGAAAACCCGAAAGTTGTTCGGAGTCCCGGATGAGATCCCGGATGTCACGAGAGGTTCCGGAATGGTCCGGAGGTGAAGAATTATATATAGGAAGTCAAGTTTCGGCCACCGGGAAAGTTTCGGGGGTTACCGGTATTGTACCGGGACCACCGGAAGGGTCCCAGGGGTCCACCGGGTGGGGCCACCTATCCCGGAGGGCCCCATGGGCTGAAGTGGGAGGGTAACCAGCCCCTAGTGGGCTGGGGCGCCCCCCATGGGCCTCCCCCTGCGCCTAGGGTTGGAAACCCTAGGGTGGGGGCGCCCCACTTGCCTTGGGGGGCAAGTTCCCCCCCTTGGCCGCCGCCCCTTGCCCTAGATGGGTTGTGGCCGGCGCCCCCCCCCTTCCCACGGGGCCTATATAAAGGGGGGGAGGGAGGGCAGTCACATCTCAGCCTTGGGCGCCTCCCTCCTCCCCTGCAACACCTCTCTCTCTCGTATAAGCTCGACGAAGCCCTGCCGACATCCCGCTGCATCCACCACCACGCCGTCGTGCTGCTGGATCTCCATCGACCTCTCCTTCCCCCTTGCTGGATCAAGAAGGAGGAGACGTCGCTGCACCGTACGTGTGTTGAACGCGGAGGTGCCGTCCGTTCGGCATTCGGTCATCGGTGATTTGGATCACGGCGAGTACGACTCCGTCATCCACGTTCATTGGAACGCTTCCGCTCGCAATCTACAAGGGTATGTAGATGCACTCCTTTCCCTTCGTTGCTAGTATACTCCATAGATGCATCTTGGTGAGCGTAGGAAAATTTTAAAATTATGCTACGATTCCCAACAGTGGTATCAGAGCCAGGCCTATGTGTAGTTACTATGCACGAGTAGAACACAAAGCAGTTGTGGGCGTTGATGTTGCCAATTCTTCTTGCCGCTACTAGTCGTTTCTCGTTTCGGCGGCATTGTAGGATGAAGCGGCCCGGACCGACCTTACACGTACGCTTACGTGAGACAGGTTCCACCGACTGACATGCACTAGTTGCATAAGGTGGCTACCGGGTGTCTGTCTCTCCTACTTTAGTCGGAACGGATTCGATGAAAAGGGTCCTTATGAAGGGTAAATAGAAATTGGCAAATCACGTTGTGGTCTTACGTAGGTAAGAAACGTTCTTGCTAGAAACCTACAAACCACGTAAAAATTTGCAACAACAATTAGAGGACGTCTAACTTGTTTTTGCAGCAAGTGCTATGTGATGTGATATGGCCAGAAGATATGATGAATGATATATGTGATGTATGAGATTGATCATATTCTTGTAATAGGAATCACGACTTGCATGTCGATGAGTATGACAACCGGCAGGAGCCATAGGAGTTGTCTTTATTATTTTGTATGACCTGCGTGTCATTGAATAACGCCATGTAAATTACTTTACTTTGTTGCTAAACGCGTTAGCCATAGAAGTAGAAGTAATCGTTGGCGTGACGACTTCATGAAGACACAATGATGGAGATCATGATGATGGAGATCATGGTGTCATGCCGGTGACGAAGATGATCATGGTGCCCCGAAGATGGAGATCAAAGGAGCATAATGATATTGGCCATATCATGTCACTATTTGATTGCATGTGATGTTTATCATGTTTTTGCATCTTATTTGCTTAGAACGACGGTAGTAAGTAAGATGATCCCTTATAATAATTTCAAGAAAGTGTTCACCCTAACTGTGCACCGTTGCGAAGGTTCGTTGTTTCGAAGCACCACGTGATGATCGGGTGTGATAGATTCTAACGTTCGAATACAACGGGTGTTGACGAGCCTAGCATGTACAGACATGGCCTCGGAACACATGCAATACACTTAGGTTGACTTGACGAGCCTAGCATGTACAGACATGGCCACGGAACACGGAGGACCGAAAGGTCGAGCATGAGTCGTATAGAAGATGCGATCAACATGGAGATGTTCACCGATCTTGACTAGTCCGTCTCACGTGATGATCGGACACGGCCTAGTTAAATTCGGATCATGTATCACTTAGATGACTAGAGGGATGTCTATCTGAGTGGGAGTTCATTAAATAATTTGATTAGATGAACTTAATTATCATGAACTTAGTCTAAAATCTTTACACTATGTCTTGTAGATCAAATGGCCAACGTTGTCCTCAATTTCAACGCGTTCCTAGAGAAAACCAAGCTGAAAGATGATGGCAGCAACTATACGGACTGGGTCCGGAACCTGAGGATCATCCTCATAGTAGCCAAGAAAGATTATGTCCTAGAAGCACCGCTAGGTGAAGCACCAATCCCACAAAACCAAGACGTTATGAACGCTTGGCAGCAGCGTGCTGATGATTACTCCCTCGTTCAGTGCGGCATGCTTTACAGCCTAGAACCGGGTCTCCAAAAGCGTTTTGAGAAACATGGAGCATATGAGATGTTCGAGGAGCTGAAATTGGTTTTCCAAGCTCATGCCCGGGTCGAGAGATATGATGTCTCCGACAAGTTCTTCAGCTGTAAAATGGAGGAGAACAGTTTTGTTAGTGAGCACATACTCAGAATGTCTGGGTTGCATAACCGCTTGTCTCAGCTGGGAGTCAATCTCCCGGATGACGCGGTCATTGACAGGATCCTCCAGTCGCATCCACCAAGCTACAAAAGCTTTGTGATGAACTACAATATGCAGGGGATGGAAAAGACCATTCCTGAGGTATATTCGATGCTGAAATCAGCGGAGGTGGAAATCAGAAAAGAACATCAAGTGTTGATGGTGAATAAAACCACTAAGGGCAAGAAGGGCAAGGGTAAGAAGAACTTCAAGAAGGACGGCAAGGGAGTTGCCGCGCCTGGTAAACCAGTTACTGGGAAGAAGTCAAAGAATGGACCCAAGCCTGAAACTGAGTGCTTTTATTGCAGGGGAAGTGGTCACTGGAAGCGGAACTGCCCCAAATACTTAGCGGACAAGAAGAAGGCCGGCAACACCAAAGGTATATGTGATATACATGTAATTGATGTGTACCTTACCAGTACTCGTAGTAGCTCCTGGGTATTTGATACCGGTGCAGTTGCTCATATTTCTAACTCAAAACAGGAACTACGGAATAAACGGAGACTGGCGAAGGACGAGGTGACGATGCGCGTCGGGAATGGTTCCAAGGTCGATGTGATCGCCATCGGCACGCTACCTCTGCATCTCCCTACGGGATTAGTTTTAAACCTCAATAATTGTTATTTAGTGCCAGCTTTGAGCATGAACATTGTATCTGGATCTCGTTTAATTCGAGATGGCTACTCATTTAAATCCGAGAATAATGGTTGTTCTATTTATTTGAGAGATATGTTTTATGGTCATGCCCCGCTGGTTAATGGTTTATTCTTAATGAATCTCGAACGTAGTGTTACACATATTCATAGTGTGAATACCAAAAGATGTAAGGTTGATAATGATAGTCCCACATACTTGTGGCACTGTCGTCTTGGTCACATTGGTGTCAAACGCATGAAGAAGCTCCATGCAGATGGACTTTTGGAGTCTCTTGATTACGAATCATTTGACACGTGCGAACCATGCCTCATGGGTAAGATGACCAAGACTCCGTTCTCCGGAACAATGGAGCGAGCAACCAACTTATTGGAAATCATACATACCGATGTGTGCGGTCCAATGAGTGTTGAGGCTCGCGGAGGATATCGTTATGTTCTCACTCTCACTGATGATTTAAGTAGATATGGGTATGTCTACCTAATGAAACACAAGTCTGAAACCTTTGAAAAGTTCAAGGAATTTCAGAGTGAAGTTGAGAATCAACGTGACAGAAAAATAAAATTCTTACGATCAGATCGTGGTGGAGAATATTTAAGTCACGAATTTAGTACACACTTAAGGAAATGTGGAATAGTTTCACAACTCACGCCGCCTGGAACACCTCAGAGAAATGGTGTGTCCGAACGTCGTAATCGCACTCTATTGGATATGGTACGATCTATGATGTCTCTTACTGATTTACTGCTCTCATTTTGGGGCTATGCTTTAGAGACTGCCGCATTCACTTTAAATAGGGCTCCGTCGAAATCCTTTGAGACGACACCGTATGAATTATGGTTTGGAAAGAAACCTAAGCTGTCGTTTCTAAAAGTTTGGGGATGTGATGCTTATGTCAAGAAACTTCAACCTGAAAAGCTCGAACCCAAGTCGGAAAAATGCGTCTTCATAGGATACCCTAAGGAAACTATTGGGTATACCTTCTACCTCAGATCCGAAGGCAAGATCTTCGTTGCCAAGAACGGGTCCTTTCTGGAGAAGGAGTTTCTCTCGAAAGAATTGAGTGGGAGGAAAGTGGAACTTGATGAGGTGATAGTCACCCCTTCCGAACCAGAAAGTAGCGCAGTGCGGGAAAATGTTCCTGTGGTGCCTACACCGACTGGGGAGGAAGTTAATAATGATGATCATGAAGCTTCGGATCAAGTTACTGAACTTCGTAGGTCCACAAGGACACGTTCCGCACCAGAGTGGTATGGCAACCCTGTCCTGGAAATCATGTTGTTAGACAACGGTGAACCTTCGAACTATGAAGAAGCGATGGCGGGCCCGGATTCCGATAAATGGCTAGAAGCCATGAAATCCGAGATAGAATCCATGTATGAAAACAAAGTATGGACTTTGACTGACTTGCCCGATGAGCGGCGAGCCATAGAAAACAAATGGATCTTTAAGAAGAAGACGGACGCGGATGGTAATGTGACCATCTACAAAGCTCGACTTGTCGCTAAGGGTTATCGACAAGTTCAAGGGGTTGACTACGATGAGACTTTCTCACCCGTAGCGAAGCTGAAGTCCGTCCGAATCATGTTAGCAATTGCCGCATACTATGATTATGAGATATGGCAGATGGACGTCAAAACGGCATTCCTTAACGGCTTCCTTAAGGAAGAGTTGTATATGATGCAACCGGAAGGTTTTGTCGATCCTAAGAATGCTAACAAAGTATGAAAGCTCCAGCGCTCAATCTATGGGCTGGTGCAAGCATCTCGGAGTTGGAACATTCGCTTTGATGAGATGATCAAAGTGTTTGGGTTTACACAGACTTATGGAGAAGCCTGTGTTTACAAGAAAGTGAGTGGGAGCTCTGTAGCATTTCTCATATTATATGTGGATGACATACTATTGATGGGAAATGATATAGAATTCTTGGAAAGTATAAAGGCCTATTTGAATAAGTGTTTTTCAATGAAGGACCTTGGAGAAGCTGCTTATATATTAGGCATCAAGATCTATAGAGATAGATCGAGACGCCTCATTGGTCTTTCACAGAGTACATACCTTGACAAGATATTGAAGAAGTTCAATATGGATCAGTCCAAGAAGGGGTTCTTGTCTGTATTGCAAGGTGTGCAGTTGAGCACGGCTCAATGCCCGACCACGGCAGAAGATAGAGAAAAGATGAGTGTCATCCCCTATGCCTCGGCCATAGGGTCTATTATGTATGCCATGCTGTGTACCAGACCTGATGTAAACCTTGCCGTAAGTTTGGTAGGAAGGTACCAAAGTAATCCCGGCATGGAACACTGGACAGCGGTCAAGAATATCCTAAAGTACCTGAAAAGGACTAAGGATATGTTTCTCGTTTATGGAGGTGACGAAGAGCTCGTCGTAAAGGGTTACGTCGACGCTAGCTTCGACACAGATCTGGATGACTCGAAGTCACAAACCGGATACGTGTATATTTTGAATGGAGGAGCAGTAAGCTGGTGCAGTTGCAAGCAAAGCGTCGTGGCGGGATCTACATGTGAAGCGGAGTACATGGCAGCCTCGAAGGCAGCACAGGAAGCAGTCTGGATGAAGGAGTTCATTACCGACCTAGGGGTGATTCCCAATGCGTCGGGCCCGATGACTCTCTTCTGTGACAACACTGGAGCTATTGCCCTGGCGAAGGAGCCCAGGTTTCACAGGAAGACCAGGCATATCAAGCGTCGCTTCAACTCCATTCGTGAAAGTGTTCAAAATGGAGACATAGATATTTGTAAAGTACATACGGACCTGAATGTAGCAGATCCGTTGACTAAACCTCTCCCTAGAGCAAAACATGATCAACACCAGGACGCAATGGGTGTTCGATTCATCACAATGTAACTAGATTATTGACTCTAGTGCAAGTGGGAGACTGTTGGAAATATGCCCTAGAGGCAATAATAAATGGTTATTATTATATTTCTTTGTTCATGGTAATTGTCTATTGTTCATGCTATAATTGTATTGTCCGGAAATCGTAATACATGTGTGAATACATAGACTACAACGTGTCCCTAGTAAGCCTCTAGTTGACTAGCTCGTTGATCAACAGATAGTCATGGTTTCCTGAGTATGGACATTGGATGTCATTGATAACGGGATCACATCATTAGGAGAATGATGTGATGGACAAGACCCAATCCTAAGCATAGCATAAAAGATCGTGTAGTTTCGTTTGCTAGAGCTTTTCCAATGTCAAGTATCTTTTACTTAGACCATGAGATCGTGCAACTCCCGGATACCGTAGGAGTGCTTTGGGTGTGCCAAACGTCACAACGTAACTGGGTGACTATAAAGGTGCACTACGGGTATCTCCGAAAGTGTCTGTTGGGTTGGCACGGATCGAGACTGGGATTTGTCACTCCGTGTGACGGAGAGGTATCTCTGGGCCCACTCGGTAATGCATCATCATAATGAGCTCTATGTGACTAAGGCGTTGGTCACGGGATCATGCATTACGGTACGAGTAAAGAGACTTGCCGGTAACGAGATTGAACAAGGTATTGGGATACTGACGATCGAATCTCGGGCAAGTAACATACCGGTTGACAAAGGGAATTGCATACGGGATTGATTGAATCCTCGACACCGTGGTTCATCCGATGAGATCATCATGGAACATGTGGGAGCCAACATGGGTATCCAGATCCCGCTGTTGGTTATTGACCGGAGAGGCGTCTCGGTCATGTCTGCATGTCTCCCGAACCCGTAGGGTCTACACACTTAAGGTTCGGTGACGCTAGGGTTGTAGAGATATGTGTATGCGGAAAACCCGAAAGTTGTTCGGAGTCCCGGATGAGATCCCGGACGTCACGAGAGGTTCCGGAATGGTCCAGAGGTGAAGAATTATTTATAGGAAGTCAAGTTTCGGCCACCGGGAAAGTTTCGGGGTTACCGGTATTGTACCGGGACCACCGAAAGGGTCCCGGGGGTCCACCGGGTGGGGCCACCTATCTCGGAGGGCCCCATGGGCTGAAGTGGGAGGGTAACCAGCCCCTAGTGGGCTGGGGCGCCCCCCATGGGCCTCCCCCCTGCGCCTAGGGTTGGAAACCCTAGGGTGGGGGGCGCCCCACTTGCCTTGGGGGGCAAGTTCCCCCCCTTGGCCTCCGCCCCTTGCCCTAGATGGGTTGTGGCCGGCGCCCCCCCCCTTCCCAGGGGGCCTATATAAAGGGGGGAGGGAGGGAAGTCACATCTCAGCCTTGGGCGCCTCCCTCCTCCCCTGCAACACCTCTCTCTCTCTCGTATAAGCTCGGCGAAGCCCTGCCGACATCCCGCTGCATCCACCACCACGCCGTCGTGCTGCTGGATCTCCATCAACCTCTCCTTCCCCCTTGCTGGATCAAGAAGGAGGAGACACCGCTGCACCGTACGTGTGTTGAACGCGGAGGTGCCGTCCGTTCGGCATTCGGTCATCGGTGATTTGGATCACGGCGAGTACGACTCCGTCATCCACGTTCATTGGAACGCTTCCGCTCGCGATCTACAAGGGTATGTAGATGCACTCCTTTCCCTTCGTTGCTAGTATACTCCATAGATGCATCTTGGTGAGCGTAGGAAAATTTTAAAATTATGCTACGATTCCCAACAATTAGCTATCCCCCTCTTATTCTGGCATTCTACAGTTCAGTCCACTGATATGGCCCTTTACACATATACCCATGCATATGTAGTGTAGCTCCTTGCTTGCGAGTACTTTGGATGAGTACTCACGGTTGCTTTTCTCCCTCTTTTCCCCTTTCTATACCTGGTTGTCGCAACCAGATGCTGGAGTCTAGGAGCTAGAGATCCCGAGGATGATTCTGCATGGAGTTCGGCTTCGAGGAGTAGTTAGGAGGTCCCGGGCAGGAGGCCTTGCCTTTTCGATCGTTGCTACTTTTGTGCTAGCCTTCTTAAGGAAAACTTGTTTAACTTATGTCTGTACTCAGATATTGTTGCTTCCGCTGACTCATCTATGATCGAGCACTTGTATTCGAGCCCTCGAGGCCCCTGGCTTGTATTATGATGCTTGTATGACTTATTTATGTTTTAGAGTTGTGTTGTGATATCTTCCCGTGAGTCCTTGATCTTGATCGTACACGTTTGCGTGCATGATTAGTGTACGATTGAATCGGGGGCGTCACAGCTCCATGGGCTACATCGCCCGCGGCAGGAGGCGGGCGAGGTAGCGAGAGGAACGGTGCAGGAGAGCCCCCAGCGGCGCTGACAAGCTCGGCGATGCGGTCCACCCAGTCTTCGTAGAGGTCATCGATGGGGCGGTAGCACAAGAGCTCGCGCACCATGAGCAGCGTAGCCTGCGCTTCCATGGTCCCGCAACGAGCGTGAGATGACGAGCCGGCCGAAGTCAGCGAAGGGGTGACGGTGCACCCGTCACGCCGCACGGAGGGGTGCTGCGATGAAGCTTGCTGCTCATGGCCCGCCGGGCCGGTAGCGGCGTTGGCGGCAGGTGATGGAGAACGACGGGGAGGCCCGCCGATGGGCGCCGTCTGGGCGACGCAAGCGGCGAGGGCGGCCCGACGCTCAGCACGGGCTCGACGGGCGTTAGCCATGGAAGCAGTGGAGCAGTGGTGAGTCGACCGACGGAAGAGAGGCTTCGATGCACCCCTACCTGCTGCGCCAATTGTCGGATTCGGGGTTCCGCAGACCCTTGAGAGGTTCGAACTCTAGGGTGCATGCGAAGAACTCTCCCCTCCCAGTCTGCCCGCTCAACAATTCCACAGCCTAGCTCGACAAACCCAAGGGACAAGAGACACGGCAGTTTATCCTGGTTCGGGCCACCTTGCGGTGTAATACCCTACTCTAGCTTTGTGGTGGATTTCCTCGAGGGGCTGAGGATGAACTAGTATAGTGGTGGAACAGCCTCGGGAGGTGAGGTGTTCTTAAGCTCGATGAACTGGTGAGATGGTGAGGGTGGAATCGATCCGTCCCCTATGGTGGTGGCTAAGTCCTATTTATAGTGGCCTTGGTCCTCTTCCCAAATGTAGGCGGGAAGGGATCCCACAACGGCCAAATTTGAAGCGAGACAACTAGTACAAGCTATCCTGACAAAAGTAGTCTTCGCCTGCAAAAAGGCTCTGGTGGTGACGCTGCGGTGGGCTCCGCGATGACCTTCGTCCTGCCGTCCTGGCGAACTTGGTCTTGTTGCACCGATATGGAAACCTTTGCTTGATTCCTCGGGACCCCGCGCCTACGTTTGCCTCCTTAGGACCAAAGAGGAAACTGGTACACTACGCCCGCTGGTGCCCGCCTGGCCTTGGTCGTCATGGCTCACGTCATGTGAACCTCACGAGGTGCACCTTGCATAGATATCTCCGCTCCTCGGGAGCCAGCCTAGTGAGGCCGCCCCAAGGGAGGTCTTGGTGTCGTCCACCTCGCGAGGCTTGGCCCTCACGAGGGTCTTGGGTTGTTGTTGCTGAAGCTGGGCCATACCGGGCCGTTGACGGAGCCACGTCGTGGGCCGCAGGTAGGCAAGTCTGGGTACCCCCATTCCCAGAACGCCGACACTCGAGGCAGGGGTCCCAAGCTATGGATCTCGGATCGAGGATAACAAAAACGGAGGAGATGATGTTTACCTAGGTTCGGGCCCTCTTGATGGAGGTAAACCCTACGTCCTGCTCTTGTTTATATCAGTGGAGTTGTATCAAGTATAAAGTTGATCTACCTCGAGATCTTAATGTGTGGTCTAACTCTAGGGCTAGGTGAATGATTTTGTGTTGATGTCCCCTCTACGGGCTAAACCCTATGGCTTATATACATGCCAGGGAGGTTATCTAGGGTTACAAGGTCGATAGTTATGAGCTAGGCGCCGACAGAGATCTTGGAGTATACGTCAAGTCTTCAGGGGAGTCAGTCTTGAACACGCCTCCTACGTATGGCTTCCGGAGCCCATCTTGATCATGAATGGTGGCTTGCCTGCCCAACCTGAGGAGAACGGGCCGGCTAGGTTAGTCCCCCCCTTATCCAGGACACCGTCAACTGGCGATGGAGAGATATTATTAGGACCTTCTCGGTGTGACAGCATCCATTATCGTCTGGCAAGACACAGGTGACAACGTCACGGGGATGCCGAAATATGTCAACGAGAAAGAAGAACAAAGCCGGTAACGAGGAGACTGGTACAATTAGCTTGTGTATGACTCAAGAGGATACCGATATATCTCACCTCGGGTTTTTGTAAAGTATCATGAAGTAAAGGAAACATCACAAGATAACCAAAGGTTCACTCAAATGTAATTTGTGTAATCATAGGGATCGATATGGATGTCCACGGTTCTGCTATCGGTCATTGAACAAAGGGGTTCGTTCACGTCTATGTTTTACCGAACC
Source organism: Triticum aestivum (assembly GCF_018294505.1). Lineage (NCBI taxonomy): Eukaryota > Viridiplantae > Streptophyta > Magnoliopsida > Poales > Poaceae > Triticum > Triticum aestivum. Next base: position 287,910,173 of record NC_057808.1, on the reverse strand, counting down.
TATGGGGCACAAGCTTAAGGTAAGCATGATCTGCTAAGTGTTAGTAGGACGAGAGTATCAAGGATTTACTTTTGGCATTGTTTCATTAATACTCAGAATAGTTCTGAGAGGAACCGGAAGTGTTTCGGAGTTTATCACGCAATACCGGGTATTCTCAATAAATAATATATAGGTGGAAAATGTTTCCGATGATGTTAAATTAATAATAAAAGGCTCTAGTAATTATTAGAAGGCTTTTATATTTATTTTAATATCAACAGGCCTAAAAAGGCAAGTGGTAGAAGGCAACCTGGGCCACAAAGGCCCAAGTGGAGGTGGCGCCCCCCTTTCCTATGGGGGAGGCCGAATTGAATAGGGGGGATTCCCAACATAAGCTAGGCGTTTTTGAAACGTTCTTTGGTGTTCGTAGGGTGATTTTTTTTGTTTTCTACTACGTTTCCCAACATAAGCTAGGCGTCTTGAAGTGATGGTAACATGGACACATGATTTTACCCAGGATCGGGCTATCTCGAATAGATAATACCCTACATCGTGCTTTTGATTGTATTGTATGGGTATAGTACACAGTACATGTATCTATCACGAGATTATTGTGTATGATTCTAATGAATAGGAGATGATTTATTGACTAGCCTAGCCTCGCTTTATATAATGCACCAGAGGCCTAGGGTTTAGAGGATTCCTCGTCTTGTGTGCCAAGTCTTGTGAGATCTTCCTTGTATACGTCATGGGCTGCCCAAAGTGGCCCATTATTGAACCGCCTTGGGGTTCCTCAGCCCAGCCCTCCTGGCCAGGAGATGACGTGGTAAGTCCCCCTAGTCCATGACTCCATTAGTAGCCCCCTAAACCGGTCTTCAAGTTGGGCCCGCTCCTTGATTCTTCCGAACTGTTCTACGTCTTCGGTCGTCGGTCTTGAAAGAGGATTCAACAAATATTCTTATCTTCTACCTCGAGGATCGCCGAGGTGTATCCAAAGAGTTCACATGTCGAGCATCTGAGGAGCCCCTTTAAGTTCTTGGCCTTTACATATGCCTTGTTATTTTTATGCCACACCTCGGTTCAAAGTTTTTCCTGTGCCGCGGTGTCCTCTTGCAGCCGAGCTCGAGTGCCGGACTGCATCCAAGGTGTCATTTGCAGCCAAGCTCCAATGTTGGTCTGCATCCGAGGTGGCATAGATTACCTCGTTCCTGAAAAAGTTCAAGGAGATCAACCGAGCTTAATACCAAAAAAGTCCTCTATGGAGCCAACCACTCATAACTTTATGCCGGACTGCTTCTGAGATGTATAACCAGTAGGCCTCAAGGTGCGTGTCAGCTCAATGTCCGGTATGCACATGAAGGATAGCATAAAACCGCTGATCCCAGTAGCCCCTGAGACTCAGGTCGATTCGTGAAATCGGCATGAGGATCGAGTCCTTGCTCGACAACATACTTTAGGAACTGAAACACGGTGCGCAATAGCTTCCGAGACTCGGGTTGGGTTTGATTTGTTTCAATGTTTGATTTGTTTGTTGTTTTGGACATTTACTACAAGACAGATCTATTATTATGAAATATATATTGTGTAAATACTTTTCATGACAAGCATAGCGTTTTTTAGGGAAAAAACACTTTTATTAACTTAAAATGTAGCATTCAATAGATACAAACACATTAAGCGACACCAGGCTCTGCATAACTAGGATGCACATAGCCAACGGGATCAAAGTTCGACAAAACAAGAATGAAATAAAACGACATATTGGTAGCAATAAAGTCCTATTTGACCTACACTATTCCTATATCGAAGGGGGGGTGACCGATACGAAGATTATGTTGTCACTCATGTTGGGTAAAACCCCCCCTCAACATCTAACCCAATTGTATACACATCACCTTGTACAAAGCCGAAAATAATCTGCAATGAAGAAGGAGTTTTGCCATTAAAAACAGTATCATTTCTACATAGACAAAATGGCCATAATGAGGTAGATACTCCCATTCTTTCTGGCATACTAAACTTATTTGGGATCCATCAAGCCAGTGACAATATATATTGACAACACTTATTGGTGGATATAATTTGGACCCTATTTGAATGATTGGCCACGTAAAAAGCGCAAACTTATATTAGAAGAAGAGGTGTATGATTGCCTACAAAAGTTGCACTTTTTACTTTCTTACCATTTATGGCGGGCGAGGTTGTCTTTGGTAATTGTCCCATGAAAATCTTGAATTCTTAAGATATTTTGACCGCCAAATTTTATTATCACTGTCCACTTATATCACCAAGCGCATGATAGTACATAGAGTCAGCTATGAAAGATCCGGATACCTGTTCATACTTCCTCGCTTTCTTTTTACTTTTGCATATAAGTTTTGTTTGAAGTCAAAAATTACAAAGTGTGACTAACTCTGCAGAAGAATATAAATATTTATAATATAAAATCAATATCATTTGATGCACCATGAAATTAATTTTCATATTATATAACTTTAGTGATGTGGTTGTTTATATTTTTAAATATAAATTTGGCCAAACTTTATGAAGTTCGACTTCAAACAAATCTTATATAAGTGAAGTAAAAAGAAATGGACGGAGTACCATTTTTGTTATACATGCCTCAATAGTTTATTAAATATTAAATAGGCAAAGTTAGAAGGTCGATGGGATACTCTGTGCCTTCCGACATCAACATGTTTTGATTCTCGCGGGAGCGAAAGGAAATATTTAGACACTACTCCTCCCATTCCACAATACAAAAGCATTTTTAACATTACACTAGTATAAAAATACTTTTATATTATCAGACGGAGGAAGTATTTGATTTGGACATGAGAAATTCTGGTCAAGAATATGTATAATAATTGATACTATTCATAGCAGGAGCATCTGACCTCAGGGTTAGAAGAAAACTTTCGAGCGGGCGTTTTTTTTTCGCTCTTATCTCTTTCAAGTTTCCCCTTGGTACCGATTAATCCCGGATAGCATCATCGTACCTGTAGTGTGTAGTGTGGGATGGGTTAGAAAAGAGAAGCCACTCCCACTCGTGAGAGAACCAATTCAAACCATCATTCTCCTCCTCTCCTGTATGACGTCTGATGCAAAGCAAACACGGATGTTAGCAGCAGTTAAATAATTGCACCACGACGTGAGGCAGAGGCGAGTTAACTAGTATCCTTCTCTTGTGTGGTACAAAAGGGTAAGAGGTGCTTTGTGACGCCCGTGCGTACGTGTGTAGTAAATTAGTCCACGAGGCAGGGAAAATCACAGAGGAGATAGATAGGTAAAGGTGGCCATCAGAGCGCATTACCGTCCGCACATGAACTGATGAACACGTATGTGCGCCTTTGGAAGGGATATGAAAGCGGGGGAGGGACGTGTCGTCCCGTGGAGGCATGTCGACAGTACGACGCCGCCGGTGCTGGCCCTCTCCTGAAGGCTCGACTTGTCCTCTTCCTCATTGCGCATCTCAAAAAACTGCTCGTACAAACGGCTACTGGCTGATTCCGGCGGCTAGCTCGCGGCCGGAGTCCGTGGATCCACGAGGACTCTCGTCGTTCGAATCTTCTACACCTGTGTAATAAGTGGGAGAAGAAAATGAGGTGAACGCCGTCACTGGATGCAGCACGTGGTCAAAAATTTGCAGCCGTTTCAAGTTTTAGTCAAAAGCAGGGCACGTACAAAGAATACGATGGACCAGATACATCCGGTTTTATAAGCCGAGTCTTAGAGTTAGAGTTGAGAGATCGTCTATGGACTTGGTGCAATAGTTGAGCTTTTCTCCACAATTTTTGACACACATACACATGAGTGACTAATACTACGGCGGGAGGTACACACGTACATTAGAAACTAATGATATCCCGCGGTTGCCGCGGAAAAAGTTAACAAATAATTTGATTTTTAAAAGATGAGAAGGTTTATGAAACATAGTATAATATGATGATAGAGAATTTTGTTTGAAAGAAATATTGTTGAGAGTAAGCATATGAAGTAAAATTCGATGAACAAGCCAAAAAAATAAATTTATTTTTTCGCTATTTTATTACCTTGACAATATATATATATATATATATATATATATATATATATATATATATATATATATATATATATATCAGCGAAGTGATATGAGATAAAAACAACGTTGAGACATCTCAACCCTTAGCTAAAACTTCCCACCAAAAAAAACCTTAGCTAAAATTGAAACAACCCATATCAAGCATTCATACAAGACATAGCTCGCATAGAAAAATAAAACACGAGTTCACTCATATCTTGGTTTGCTATATAAAAAGAAGAAGGTCGCTTATAAAACATCAGCTCCAATGTTGAGTAAGTCATGCTTCTCACCAAAATATACACAATCAGCTACATATTTTCTTTGTTTGTCTCGTTTGGTGCGTAACCATGCATTCTTCCCCATTAGGTGAAATTTAGTTCTGTAAAAAATGCCTAATGAGCTACCTAGGTGTCTTCACTAGAACCAAATTGAGATTATAATGTTGCATGAGAACAATGGATTCTTTAAAGATAAAAAAAACTTGATGAGCTATCTCTCTGTACACAATGTAATCAAATTGGGATTAGGAGGTTGGTTGAAACACCGGAGGTTCGAGGCAACATAGGCATCTAGCACAATTTTGTGACATGTGGCGAGCAAAAGAGACATGGGCACGAAGCGCCATAGAATGAGAATGAGTTTGGGCTTTCGGAATCAGATGATAACATTAACAACACATGGAGTCTAACCAAATGGCTGGACCGGGATTCGTGCTACATGTCTGAAATGGATCGGAAGATGTCAAGACATATACAAATATACAAATAAATGAAACCTAAAATGACATTGATCCTCGAGTGTGCACGAAAAATATAGTTAATGGTTATTTTGTGGCATGCTGCATGCACACGAAGAGTTAGTGCGAATCATCCTCTACATTGTGAACCTACTTGATGATGTAGGTAGATTGCATATCAAGATAAATAAGATAGTGGGGATTGATCTCTTAAGTATATAGGATACAAGTTTCGTAAAAATGTCCGTTCATGAATTTCACTAAAAAGACATTCATGCTTTTCGAGATTAAAGAAAACATTAATTTTCTTAAGATAATCTTAGAAGTTTATTAAGTTGTCACAATATTTACAGGGGCAAAAGAAAGATCATTGGACTGGCCTAACCAGACAGAGTAAATGTACACCTCGTAATGTTTCTTACGTACCTTACATATGATCTGATTTGGCAGTTTTTTATTGGTCACTAGTTGGGGCACAGGCCCACCATGAAATTCAGGAGAAGGGGCAGTTTAATTAGTAGGGAATGGATTTATGTAAGTAAGTAGAAGTATTACATAGGTGTAACATTTGGAACCAGACATGGCGGGCAACCCCTAAAGATAAATCATGTATCGCTCAATTGTGAGCTTCGGCATTACAGACTGGAAAGGCAACCCTACAATATATGATCTTGTGTATGATTGCCCCTTAACTAGCTGCACCCCCTTGTTGTATGTCATCGATCACCACCTTGCATTCTAGAGACGACATGAATCTGCTGAACATATAAGTCTTGTGCAAGCGCCAAGGCTTCTCCAACAGCTAAAGTCTCAAGGTATCAGGTCATTGATTTTCACAAGGTTCTGCGGAGGTGCGATCCAGTGGGTTGTCTCATTCGTTTTCGTTCTAGGAACCGCAATAGCCGGCTTCTAGAGACCTCGAATATCTGTCCAAAAAAAGTTGTGCAATGGGTGGACAAAGGACTTTGAAAAATATCATCGTGGATACAGATTTCTTTCTTCCAACCGACGAAAGAAAAACTATCTCCATCGTGCTAGCCGCCAGGGGAGTCCGCCCGCCACTGTTCCTCCGGCGGCTCGCCTCGCCAATGACCTCGGTCGTCGGCGGTGAGGGGGATCGCTGGACCCACATGCGTGGATCCTTTTTAGGCCCTCGTAGTCTGGCTTTTTAGGTTGTTCATCGCCTTGGCTTCGACGACGGCGATGACGGCGCTGAATAAAGATTCTTCAGATCCTTCCTCGATGAGATGATCGGTCCTATGGTTGGGGATTTATTCGAAAACCAGTCTGTTCAAACAAGGGTGGCGTGGGGAAGGCAACATCCTCATAGTGGACCCGTGTCCTCGGGCTCCACCATTGCGACGAGGTTTGCTCCAGCACCGGCGCGGAGCTTGGGACATTATCCAGGAGTGGATGTAGATTGTGGTCTATATCAACAATATCTAGAAGATTGTGCTGGGTTTGTGGCTCGTGGATGGCAGATATGATTTTCTCCCCGGACGTCTTAGTCGTGCAGGGGTGCTAGTTTTGGAGTTTGACTAGACCATGATGGCGCGCGTTGCTACACCCGCCAATTTTATGATAGAATGATGAAATATCATGTATTTTTTAAAAAATATAAAATATAGAAATTAAACTTGCATGAACTAACCCGTATATTAGACAATGATAAAAAATATAATATTGCGATTGTCTCGGGAAATAGAATTAGGCAAGTGATTGCTCTAGTTTTTAAATGAATAGCGTCTATGAAAGATATCTTGGAAACAAAAACATGAATAAGAAAATAGATTTAGAGAACATACATGATAGTCAATAACACGGTTGGTAAGATAAATTAACCGGGCAATCTGCTCAAATAAATCGATGAGACAAATCTTTTATTGTTGTTTAAAAAATAGTGTCACTTCCCCTAAAAAAGAATTAGCGCTGCTTGATTCCTATATTGGTAGACCTTGTCATCGTTGCCACGCGCACGTGAGGGAGGAAGGCAGTGGGGCGTCAATGTTGTGTGGCGCTGCGACCCCAACACGAGCAACAATATTTTTTTAGAACCACCGTCCATTGCAAAATGTTTTGGGGAATACAGATAATAGATGATGGAGACGTTAGCTAGACAAGATGGTCCGCCCACAAAGAAGACGCGACTTTCACAAGATTGTGAGCCTCAATATTGCTAGTTCTTCTCCCATGTTATAAAGAAGCAGTCCGTGGCCATTTGCATGCGAGACAGGTTGAGATCAAAGGCAGAAGATAATGCCCCGCTCACACGCAGCTACCTAATTTTTTATGTGAGAAACAACTTTTTTTAGCAAAATTTGGGAAACAGCTACTTACATTTGTGTTTCATATACACTTTGTCCGCTTAAGCTAGTCCACCGGCCCAAGAAACAATCCAGGCCCAATCAACCACAGGTGAAGTAGATAGTTCCGTGGAGCAGCAGCCCAAGAGATGTCCAGGCAGGCGATCGTACGGCTAGCAATGCCAAAGCTTTGTGGAGGCTCCCAGCTCGCCTTGTTATATTGTTTAGTAATGGCGTGTTCAGGGTGTTGCCTTAGACTGGTTTGTTCAACGATAATGGTTTTGCCTTTGGTGAGCCACCTTGGAGGTCCGCAAAGGTACATATCAGCGATGGAACCGCGTCGAGTTCAGGTGAAGAGATGACCCAACATTTTTTCCTTTGGTGGCTGATGTGTTGGCGCCAGAGGCAGGTGACAGGCATTGGTGTTAAGTTCAGAGAATTCTTCAGTCCTGGTGTTTTTTTCTTGACTTGTGTTCCTTTGTATAAAGGTTAACATTTTGCTGTTTTTCAGTTGTGTCAGGTCGATGTGTCATGATTTGTACTATGATATAGATGAGCCACTTGTTATTATTCTCAAAAAAAAAAATGAGACACTTGAGAAAAAAATCCCTCTGTGGATTGCTTTTCGCCTCGCCCCCATATAAGGTGACGGGAGCTTCTATTTCCCGCAGAAATTTGGCCACTGCTACGCGTAAGTCGGATGATGGGCAAGATTTGTAAACCGCCTTGACTACCGTTCGATAGAAGTCAGCACGTCCGTCGATCTGTGACAGCTGGAGCACATGCACACTTCCCCTCAGCAACACAACCCCATCGTATTTCTCCGTTGTATTGCATCCTCCATGCTCATCAATCCACATAGCTCCTCTCTCTGTAGCAAACGGCGATGATGCATAACCCACCGTGGCACCTGCTCCGGCAACCTCGCAACACTGGCATCGCCGACAAAGCACTCCACTACACCACCGAGTGCTGCATCGCAGCTCCGAGAGCCAGCGGTGACTGCTACATCACAACGCGGGGAGCGGCTGCTGCTACTCCATGGCAGCACCGAGCGTGGCAGAGCTCCAAAGCAACACCGACGACATCCGGCGGAGCACCATTGAAGCTCCATGGCAGCACCGCGTGACACGGCCCAATGCAACACCGATGGGCACCCGGCGAAGCTCCATTGAAGCACCGCGCGGCACCGGATGGCCGGCGATGCTCCAATACAACATCGGCGACCTGACGATGCTTCATCGCAGCACGAGAGGCCTCCGGCAATGATCCAATACAACATTGGCGGCCTGACGACGCTCCATAGCAACACCGGCGTGTTCCGTTGCAGCTCCTTCGCCGGAGCAGAGCACCACACCACCCGTTGCACTGCAGCTCTCTCGCTCACGGGCGTGTTGCCTGTAGCTCTGCCGACGGTGCGCAACACCATGGCTGTTACGCTGCGTCTCCGCTGCCGACGTGCAGAACCATGGCTGTTTCACTGCAGCTCCTCCGCTCTCCACCTGCGCTCCAGCTTCGCCGCCGCCGTGCAGCGACACGCTCATTGAACTGTAGCTCCGCTGCCCACAGCAGCTCGCGCCTCTAGCTCACAGCCCCGAGCCGCCCTTGCAGCACGGAGACGGCTTATGCTACGACGCATCATCGGATTTGCAGCGCCGGTGGCCAGGACTTGGAAGCAGCCGTGCTTCATCCCCTTGCATTGCCGGTGGCCGGTGGTGTCTCGATTTTGCGTCGTCGGTGGAGGAAATGGGGGATACGAGAGAGAGGGAAGGGTTGTTGGGGAGATAAGGTGGAGAGAGCTCCGGTGGTCGCCGGCCTCTGGTGGTCGCGTGCCTTATGCTTGAGAGGGAGCCGAGAGGAAGATGGGTGGGGATGACAATGGCGACAGAGGTAGGAGACGGAAGAAAAAAGGAGCGGTTGTTGAGGAGATAAGGCTGTGCGGGCGGTGGGTCGGTCCGTCGGGACACGTGAAGGGCGCAACACGCGGCTGATTTCCTGAGAAATCAGTCGGTTGGAAGCAATACTTTTCCCAGAAATTTTGCCTTGCCCCCATATAAGGTGACGCGAGCTCCTATCTGCGCATTCTGCAGCAAAAGGACGTTCCTTCGCACAGGACGCGCCCGACTGGGCCAGCCCGTTGGGGCTGAACAGGAACTGGCGGTCAGACGAATAAATGTGCAAAAAAATAACGGCACGCGAGAGGTGGGAATCGGACCGTGGACCTCCTGTTAGTGCACTAACCTTGCTAGGCAGTACGGCTATAGAGTTTTGATGATAATACATAGCGCGACGTATAAAGAATATTGAGCAGCGGCGTAAACTGAACATTACATAAGAAATTGCAAGAAAAAATTCAAATTTCTATCACTTTGTGGAAATTAAGGAATTTTGACAAATGCGAACAATTTCAAAATTTTGAAACTGCAAAATAAAATTTAAAATTCTGGAACATTTTTCAAAAAAGCAATTTAATTTTGAATTTGTACAACTTTTCTTTAAAAAGGTACATCTTTTGAAATTCGAAAAAATTGCTAAAATGCTAAAACTTTCTAAATTTTGAGAACATTTTTAGAAACACAATTTTTTTAAAAATTCCAGAAAATTTTCCTAAAAACATGAACTTTTTCTGAATTGGTGGAAAATTTGAAAACTGGAACAAATTTTGAAATCCCAAACAATTTTTTAAAACCCAACATTTTCTAATTGGTGAACAAAAATTTAAAACGGGAACAAATTTTGAAATCCAGAAAAAAATTGAAACTAGGTGCAGTTTGAATATCCCAAACAATTTTGAAAATATGAACTCTTTTTGTATATATGAAAAAATGTAAATGAAATCATTTTTCTAAAATTTCGAAAAAAATCTAAAACACGAACATATTTTGTAAAGCGCGAACAATTTTTGAAACTTTGAACATTTTTTGAAAGGTTGCGAACAATTTTTAAAATAATAAACAAATTTATACATTGGAACAATCTTCTAAATTGTACAACTAAATGAAAAGGAAAAGAAGAAAATAAAAAAGAAACAGAAAAAACAAAAAAGAAAGAAAAAGAAACAATAAAAGAAAAAAGGAAAATAAAAACCGGTTCATGAACCTTCTATAAATTTCCCTAAACCAGTAAAAACCGGATGCGTACTGTAGGAGATGGCTCGGCCCGATTGATCCCGCCCCTGTGCGTTTCGTGGACATTTTGAAATAGGATTTCGCGAGGGTGGCCACCATTCTTAAGTTTTTCTTCCTTCTTCTTTTGACTGGTCTTGAGTTTATCTTCGTGAGTTCTGGGATCCAGGGTACAATTAGGCCACTAGTGGATCATCATTTACGTGACGAGAGTATACTCAAGGGGTTGGAAACTTTCAAAAAAGGTTACATATGGAGGGTTGGAACGGGAGAGAATATTAGGATATGGAGTGACCCATGGATCCCATCAAGTCTTGACATGAAGATTATAACCCCTAGAGGACAAACGATTTTGACTAAGGTGAGTGAATTGATTGACCCTGAACATGGAACATGGGATCAAGATATGATACGTTCGGTATTCAATCATGTAGATGAAAAACGAATCCTTCACATACCCCTGAATATCAACGCTTTTGAAGATTTTGTCGCGTGGCAGCCGAACCAATCCGGGATATTTTCAGTACGAACTGCGTATCATTTGCAGTGGATGCATAATTACAGGGCACATGCAACCCAACTAGTCCATCCAGGCAGCTCCACTCCATTGGCTATATGGAATACTCTCTGGAAAATTAAAGTACCACATAAAGTTCAAATTTTTGGGTGGCGAGCGCTTCGAGGAATTGTCCCGCTAAAAGCAATACTCACTAAACGACACATTGAATCTATAGGCGCTTGCCCTATTTGTCATCAAGGAGCAGAAGATGTTAAACATTTACTATTCCAGTGTACTAACGCGAAGGAACTGTGGAATAGGTTGGGTATTTTGGAACACGTTGAACGTGTCTTGCCATTGGACAGATCATGATCTGTAATCCTTGAACATTTATTGTCTTTGTCGGATGAACAACTACATGTGCACCGAGTAGTGACGATCAATCAGATTCTTTTGATATGTGGGTGGTACCTTTGGTGGATCAGAAGGTGTATAACTCATAATGAAAGTGTTCCACCATTGTGGAGATGGCTGATCTCGGTTTTATCCATCGTTTGTAATTTTCAAAACAGTCTTTGCAAGGATAATCTCATGACAAAAATGAGATGGCAGAAACCCCAACCAAGACATGTCAAATTAAATGTTGATGCAGATTTCTTTGTTGATGAAGGAATGGGTGCCACAACAGCTATCATTCGAGATGAAAGAGGTAACTTCCTTGCTGCCCAGTGCAAATTTATACAATATGCAGCTCATGTGATCACAACTGAAGCGTTAGCCATGAGAGATGATGATGCAGAGCATCCTACAGACATCATCATGTCAAGAGTCCATTCGGCAAGCGACACGTGCGACATCTACTTCACATACACAAAGGTGAATCATCTTCTTTACGCGTGTTCACTTGACCCCTTCGAGGATGGCATACTACTTGACACTCCTCTCGTGTGCATACATAGGTATTGTCGGAACACCATGGACGAGGAGGAGGAGTGCGAGCACAAGTGTACAACTACACCATCCGCGAGAGAAGCATGGAAGAGAAGGAGGAAGAAGACCCAGAGTGAGCGGTACTACCGCCCGATGTCCGGTACTACCGCCTGCCTGCGCGCAGAATCGGGCCTGAGGCCCATGTATCCCTTTCCCACTTACCCCTTCGTGGCTTAGACTATAAATAGACCACCTCCACCTCTTTTCTAGGGATAGAAAAGGATATGAGATGATTATGTGAGCTTTGCTCCTTGTACCCACTCCTCTAGGAGATCAAGGCCTCCTAGGAGAAGATCCCTAGTGGATATCAAGCCCCCAACTTGGGAAGGATCCCCATCATAGGATCATCAAGACATCTCTCCTCATAGGATTGGGATGAACTAGTACCTTGTATCTTTCCTTTGTTGTTTTGGATCATTGTGACCTCTTGTGTGTTTTTGGATCTAGCATATGTGTGATTGGATCTAGTCAATTTTGAGTGTTTTCCCTCTCTTGTGTTGTGACGCCCCCGATTTGACCGTACACTAATCATGCACGCAAATGTGTACGATCACGATCAGGGACTCACGGGAAGATATCACAACACAACTCTAAAACATAAATAAGTCATACAAGCATTATAATACAAGCCAGGGGCCTCGAGGGCTCGAATACAAGTGCTCGATCATAGACGAGTCAGCGGAAGCAACAATATCTGAGTACAGACATAAGTTAAACAAGTTTGCCTTAAGAAGGCTAGCACAAAGGTAGCAACGATCGAAAAGGCAAGGCCTCCTGCCTGGGACCTCCTAACTACTCCTGGTCGTCGTCAGCGGCCTGCACGTAGTAGTAGGCACCTCCAGTGCCGTAGGTGTCGTCGTCGACGGTGGCGTCTGGCTCCTGAACTCCGACATCTGATTGCGACAATCCGGTATAGAAAGGGGAAAAGAGGGAGAAAAGCAACCGTGAGTACTCATCCAAAGTACTCGCAAGCAAGGAGCTACACTACATATGCATGGGTATATGTGTAAAGAGGCATATCAGTGGACTGAACTGCAGAATGCCGGAATAAGAGGGGGATAGCTAGTCCTGTCGAAGACTACGCTTCTGGACATCTCCATCTTGCAGCATAAGAAGAGAGTAGATTGAAGTCCTCCAAGTAGCATCGCATAGCATAATCCTACCCGGCAATCCCCTCCTCGTCGCCCTGTTAGAGAGCGATCACCGGGATGTATCTGGCACTTGGAAGGGTGTATTTTATTCAGTATCCAGTTCTAGTTGTCATAAGCTCAAGGTACAACTCCGGGTCGTCCTTTTACCGAGGGACACGGCTATTCGAATAGATAAACTTCCCTGCAGGGGTGCACCACATAACCCAACACGCTCGATCCCAATTGGCCGGACACACTTTTCTGGGTCATGCCCGGCCTCGTAAGATCAACACGTCGCAGCCCCACCTAGGCTCAACAGAGAGGTCAGCACGCCGGTCTAAACCTATGCGCGCAGGGGTCTGGGCCCATCGCCCTATGCACACCTGCACGTTGCGAACGCGGCCGCGAGCAGACCTAGCAACCCACACGATCACGGCGGTTACGTCAAAGCGGTCCAACACGGCGCGCGCCACTCAGTCGCTGACGTCAAAAGAGCTTCGGCTGATACCACGACGTCGGGATACCCATAACTACTCCCACGTAGATGGTTAGTGCGTATAGACCAAATGGCCAGACTCAGATCAAATACCAAGATCTCGTTAAGCGTGTTAAGTATCCGCGAACGCCGACCAGGGCCAGGCCCACCTCTTACCTAGGCGGTCTCAACCTGCCCTGTCGCTCCGCCACAAAGATCCACTTGCGGGTACTCCTACGAGCCGACCCGACTTTAGTCATCACATGTGTCATGTATATAGTATATAAGTATATGCCCGTGATCACCGCCCAGGTGATCACGGCCCGATAGTATAGCACAGCAGACGGACAAGAATGTAGGGCCACTGATGGAAATCTAGCATCCTATACTAAGCATGTAGGATTGCAGGTAAAGGTAGTAACAATAGTAGCAAGGATAGGCTATGCATCAGAATAGGATATCGAAAAGCAGTAACATGCTACACTACTCTAATGCAAGCAGTAGAGATTAGAGTAGGCGATATCTGGTGATCAAAGGGGGGGGCTTGCCTGGTTGCTCTGGCAAGTAGGAGGGGTCGTCGACTCCGTAGTCGAACTGGGCAGCAGCAGTGTCGGTCTCGTAGTCTACCGGAGAGAAGAGGGGGAAGAAACAGTAAATACAAGGCAAACATAAGCATGACGATGCGTGACATGACAATGAGCGGTGCTAGGGGTGCCCTAACGCGACAGTAGGTGGTACCGGTGAAGGGGGGGCATCCGGGAGGTATGCCCGATGTTCCGCGTTTTCGGACAGACGGATCGGAGGGGGAAAGTTGCTAGTTCGATAGGTTAGGGAGGTGCGGTGGATGAACGGACTGCGTAGTCGGATTCGTCTCGTCGTTCTGAGCAACTTTCATATAGAAAACATTTTCATCCGAGTTACGGTTTAAAAGATATGAATTTTCAAAGTTTATTTGAATTTCTGGAATTATTTATATTAAGAAAAATGAATTATGACGTCAGCATGAGGCAATGCTGACGTCAGCAAGTCAACAGGTCGGCTGACCAGTCAAACCAGACAGGTGGGTCCAGTGGGACCCACATGTCAGCCTCTGTTAGTCTAATACTTAATTAAACTAATCTAACAGTATAATTAGAGGGATGGGCCCCACATGTCAGTGAGTGTTTAGCTAAACTAATTATTTTTATTTATAAAACATTTTCTTTTTCTTTATTTTTTTAATTTCTGCGGCGGGGCCCGCATGTCAGTGACTGGGCCTGCCCAGTCAGCAGTTGACTGGGTCAACCCAGTCAACTGGGGCCCGTGGGGGCCACTGGCAGTGACACTGGGGTGGCCCCAGGTGTGCCACGTCGGCGGCCGGCGCCGGAGTATCGCCGGCGACCAAAACGCACGGCGGCGCGCGCGGGAGGGGCGCGGGTTTCACCCACTGTGGGTTTGCGGGGGCGGGGCTGGGCGCGTTCGACGCGGCTCGACGTCGCGCGTCCAACGGCGGTGGTCGGAGGGGCTGGAACGGACGGGGTCGACCGCTACGGGCTCGCCGGCGGCGAGGAGCTACGGGTGCCCGACGGAAGCTACGCTAGAGCGCGCGAACGGCCGAACTAGCTAGCTAGGCGGGTGCGGCATGGTGCGGTCGGGCTAGCGGGCCAACGCCCGTGACCATTTGGTCACCGGAGACACGCCGGCGGCGAGCTCCGCGGCGTGGCGTTCGGGCGCGCGCGGGGAAGAAGCTAGGGAGCGCGGGCGAGCTAGCGGAGAGGGGGAGGAGGTAGAGGAGCTCACAGCGGAGCCGTAGGGAGTGGCGGCGAGCTCGGGGAGGGCGCGGGGTAGCCGGAGTCGGCGACGATCGACGGCGGCCGTGCGGGGAAGACGAGCTCGGGGAGGTCGATGTAGTGGCGCTCGGCTCGTTCCCGAAGGCGCAGTCGGCGTAGTCGACGGCGGGGAGTCGTTCGGGCACGTCGTCGGGGCGATCTGGGCACGGTGGCCGCGGGAACTACGGTGAACGGCGGCGAGCGCGCTCGGGCAGAGGGGAACGGAGGGGAGAGGGAGGGGGATTTGGCGGGGGAGAAGGCGCAGAGGCCGAGGGAGAGCGGGGGCGAGTGGGAGAGAGGCCCGAGGGAGCGGGGGGCCGCTGGCGCCCTTATCCTCTCGCGGGGTTCACCGCCGGCGAGGGGGTTCGGCGGCGACGCTCCCCTGTTCCGACCCGGTCGGGGGAACAGGAAGGGGACGCGGGGGAAGGTGGGCTGGGCCGGGGCGGGGGTGGCGGCCCAGCTTGGGCCGGGGGGGGGGGTTGGGCCGCGGGTCCAGTGGGGGGAGGCCTGCTCTTTTTTTCTTTTGACTGTTTTGTTTTCTGTTTTCTCTTATTTGTTTATTTCCTTTTTTGTTTTATTTCATTTAAAAGTATTTAGACATTTTATAAAAATGTGATTTCTCCACCATAATTACCAGTGTATTATTTAGAACCCACTGAACATTTTTGTTTGAATTTTTGAAAACTTTTATTTTCCACTTTTAAATTTAATTGAAGTTTGAACTAGGAGTTTGACAAGGGTGTGGTTCAAATGTGATCTAGCCCTGTTTAGCAATATGATTAGCTTAATCACAGGGGGTTACTGTAGCATGATTCTCAGGGTGTTACAAATCTCCTCCACTACAAGAAATCTCGTCCCGAGATTTAGGAGGTAGAAGGAAACAGTGCGGGGTATTCTTCGCGCAGACGATCCTCTCGTTCCCAAGTGGCCTCATCTTCAGAATGGTGCGACCACTGGACTTTGAGAAACTTGATCGCCTTCTGACGTGTGCGGCGTTCAGCTTGGTCGAGAATGCGGACCGGATGCTCCTTATAGGAGAGGTCTTGCTGTAATTCGAGCACTTCGTGATCCACAACTCGGATTGGATCCTTGAAGCAACGGCGGTGCTGTGACACATGGAACACATCGTGAACCTGAGAAAGGTTCGGCGGTAGTTCCAGTTGGTATGCCACTTTTCCACGCCTTTCGAGAATAGTGAATGGGCCAATATAGCGAGGAGCTAGTTTGCCCTTGATCCCGAAGCGGTGAGCACCCTTCATAGGTGTGACTCGAAGATAAGCCTTTTCGCCAGGTTGATAGACCATGTCTTTATGATGACGGTCATACTGACTCTTCTGACGTGACTGAGCAGTCTTGAGATTCTCGCGAATAATGCGGACTTGTTCTTCGGCATCTTGGATAATATCCGGACCGAAGAGTGGACGTTCCCCAGTTTCTGACCAGTTCAGGGGGTTCGGCACTTTCGTCCATATAACACTTCGAAGGGGGCCATCTTCAGACTAGCTTGATAGCTATTATTATAAGAGAACTCAGCATACGGGAGAGATTCCTCCCATTTCTTGCCGAAGGAAATAACGCAAGCTCGAAGCATGTCTTCGAGAACTTGATTGACGCGTTCAACTTGTCCTTGCGATTGAGGATGAAACGCAGTACTGAATGACAGATGAGTTCCCATTGCTTCTTGGAAACTTGCCCAGAATCTTGAAGTGAATAAGCTGCCACGGTCTGAACTGATAACCAATGGAATACCGTGGAGTGAAACAATCCTGGACATATAGAGCGTTGCCAACTGGCTAGCAGTGATCGTTTCTTTGACTGCCAGAAATGTGCAACTTTGGAAAGCCGGTCAATGACGACAAGAATAGCATCATTACCTTTCTGTGATTTGGGAAATCCAGTGACGAAGTCCATCTCAACATGGTCCCATTTCCATTCAGGAATAGAGATAGGTTGCAGAGTTCCAGCAGGCCTTTGATGTTCTGCTTTGATACGACGGCAAACGTCACACTCAGCAACATAACGAGCAATGTCTTGCTTCATATTAGTCCACCAGAATCTCTGACGGATATCTTGGTACATCTTTGTACTACCAGGATGGATACATAGAGGCGTATCATGAGCTTCTTTCATAACTTCCTGTGTCATATCCAGGTTTTTCTCTGCACATGGCACCACTAGGCGGCCCTTGAAGTATAGGGTGCCATCTTCAGAAATGGTGAAGAATGAGGGCTTTCCTTCTGCGAGGTAGCGCTTAATCTTGTAGGCTTCAGAGTCATACTTCTGTAGCCTTTTGATGCTGTCCTCGAGATCTGGTTTAGCAACTAGGGTATTGAGGGAACCCTGGGTAACAACGTGGAGGTTCACCTTGCCAAATTGTTTAGGAGGGGGAGCGAGTGCACCCGGAGGAACAATATGGAGGTTCAGCTTCCTGAATTCTTCAACAAGCGAGGGCTGAACTTTATGAACCTGGAGGTGGTTGCAGTAAGACTTGCGGCTCAAGGCATCAGCCATTACATTAGCCTTGCCTGGCGTATAGGAAATACCCAAGTCAAAGTCTGCAACAAGCTCCATCCATCTCTGCTGACGGAGGTTCAGATCTGGCTGAGTAAACAGATACTTCAGACTTTGGTGGTCAGTGAAGATCTCGCAACGATTACCGAGAAGGTAATGTCGCCACTGCTTCAGCGCATGAATGACAGCAGCAAGTTCGAGGTCGTGAACTGGGTAGTTCTCTTCGTGAGGGCGCAATTGTCGAGAGGCATAAGCAATCACTTTGCGGTCTTGCATTAGGACACAGCCTAATCCTTGACGGGAAGCGTCGCAGTAAATGACGAAGTCCTTCTTAGTATCAGGTGGAGCTAGAACTGGAGCAGAAGTCAACTTGTCTTTGAGTGCCTGGAAACTTTCCTGACATTTGTCTGTCCATTGGAACTTGACACCCTTATGCAACAGGTTAGTCAGAGGTCTGGCGATCTTAGAGAAGTTCTCGACAAATCGACGGCAATAGCTGGCGAGACCGAGAAAACTTCTGACTTGCTTAACGTTCTTGGGAGGAGTCCAATCAAGAATAGCCTGAACTCGCTCGGGGTTGACGGCAATACCATCCTTAGAGATGACATGCCCAGATAGGTTACTTCGGGTAGCCAGAATTCACATTTAGAGAACTTGGCATATAGTTGATGTTCTCGTAGCTTTTCCAGCACAAGTCGAAGATGTTCAGCATGTTCTTCTTCGTTCTTGGAAAATATCAGGATATCATCCAGATAAACCACGACGAACTTGTCGAGGTAATCCATGAATATGTAGTTCATCAGACGAGAGAAGGTGGCTGGAGCATTGGTTAAACCGAAAGACATGACGGTGTACTCGTATGAACCATAGCGAGTCACGAAGGCGGTCTTTGGGATATCCTCTTCGCGAACACGGATCTGGTGGTAGCCCAACCTCAAGTCGAGCTTAGAGAACACTGACGAACCCGCCAGTTGATCATACAGATCATTGATCCGAGGAAGAGGGTATTTATTCTGAATGGTAGCTTGGTTTATAGGACGGTAGTCTTGAACTAATCGGTTTGTCCCATCCTTCTTCTTGACAAAGAGAGAAGGTGCTCCCCAAGGAGAGCAACTTGGGCGAATGAATCCTTTGCGAAGAGACTTGTCGATTTCCTCCTTAAGCTCAAGGAGTTCATGCGGCGGCATTTTGTAGGGTCGCTTGGCTATAGGAGTGGTGCCTGGTTTCAAGTCGATGATGAATTCGACAGCTCTAGCAGGGGGAATCCCCGGAAGTTCTTCAGGGAAAGACGTCGAGGAATTCACGCACGACGGGAATGTTTTCAATGCCCTCGAGTGGTGCAGCGTTCAATGCATTCAATGCATAGAGCCTTGCCTCGGCATTTTGCACCAGATGGGCTTGGTAAGTAACTATCTCATCTGAAGGGTGTAGCAGATGGACGGTCTTAGTGGTGCAAACGATTGAAGCAGTATGCGCTTTTAACCAATTCATTCCCAGAATGAGATCAATGCTACAGGACTTCAGTACGATGGGAGAGACAAGAAATTCCAGTCCTTCAATTTCAACAGTAACATCGCGACTAACCATAGAGGTTTGACATTGGCCCGCAGGGGTGTGTACCACTAGCGGAGTGTTTATCTCTTCGTAATGAATGCCATGCAGGAATGCAAATTCTGCTGATATGAATGAATGGGATGCTCCTGTATCAAATAAAACGGATGCTGGTACTGAATTTACGAGGAGTGTACCCATCACAGTAGCAGGCTGGTCTTGAGCTTCGCTGAGATCAACGTGGTTGGCATGAGCACGACCATAAGACTTAGCATTGTTGTTGCGGGGCTGGTTGTTACCACGGCCAGCTGCTGGAAGGGCCAGTTGATTCTGGTTCTGATAGCAGTTCCTGGCAAAGTGACCCGGTTGACCACACTTGAAGCACAGACCATTATCGGGAGTGGGAACAGGAGCCCCAGGTGGGGGAGCTGGTAGCTTTGACTGCTTAGATGGTGGAGGAGGCAGACGCGGTGCAGCATAAGATTTCCTGGGAGCAGGTGCATTTGGACGATACATGCTGTTCGGGATCCATATCTTACGCTTCTGTGAGGGCGAGCCCGAAGATGAGCCCGTGTCACGGTTGCGCCTCTGAGAGCTCTGGTATTCCTGCAGACCAGTCTCGACATTGATGGCCTTATTCACCAAGGTGGCGAAATCGGCAAAGTCATGCACTAGAAGTGCGAGCTTGATGTCAGCTTGAAGGCCATCACGGAACTTCTCCTGTCTGCGTGCATCAGTTGCAATGTCTTCTTCAGCATAGCGGGACAAGTCCAGAAACTCCCGCTGATAAGCTTCGACAGTTTTGTTGCCTTGGGTGAGGTTGCGGAACTCACGCTTCTTCCGGTCCATGACTCCCTGAGGAATGAAGCGGGCACGGAAAGCAGCTTGGAAGTCTGGCCATGTGATGATTGTTCCAGCTGGCAGAGTACGCCTGTGGCTGTCCCACCATTGAGCTGCGGGTCCCTTCAAGAAGAAGGAAGCAAAGTTGACATAGCTGGCAGGGGCTACATCAGCAGACTCCATCTCATAGGTGATGTCACGGAGCCAGTCATCAGCATCCAGAGGCTGAGTTGAGCTGCGGTAGATGGTTGGGTTGAGGCGTATGAAATCTTGAAGAGTCACTTGGGCTGGCTGCTGGTTCATATTGGGGCGAGGAAACTGAGCCATCATATTTTCCATGAATTGGCGGTTCAGTTCGAACTGTTGGATCATACCAGCCATGTACTCAGGTGGTGGTGGGGCATCGCCACCACGACCACGACCACCTGGTCTAACCATCCTGCTAATATATAACAGGGGTAGTTCAGCATTGAGAAAATTTGCAATGACAAGAATCATTCATGATGAAACATGCATAATGAAAGGAGCACGATAGCTACTACATAGTAGTCGGCATAACTTACAAAAGGGGTCATGCATAGAGTTCAGTACATAGAGTTCAGTACATAGACTAAAACATCATAGGCGGCACACAGGCTCGCGGCGACTGCAACTAATACTACAAGCAAGCCTACATCAGTCCCAAGAGGTACTGTGGAGGTAATCGTAGCCCGACAGCTGGTAGTGAGGCAACGGATAGCCCTCCACGTCAGCAGACTGGGGGCCGCGGATACTCAGGTGTAGAGCCCGACGCTCAGGTGGCAGAAGAGGACCAAGTGCGGGAGAGTAGCCTCCCACCTCTGGCCAACCGACACCGTGGGGCATCACGGTCCTGGCTGGGTAGATCGCAGTACGCGGTACCTGTCCAGACCGGACAAAGGGGTGCAGCAGCGTCAGAGCACGGTAAAGGTGCTGACGGGTGGTGTACATCTCGTGGCGAAGAGCTCGGTTAGCTCGATCCAGCCCATCAGCATGCAGAACCAGGTGCTGATGGTAGAAGGGCTCTCGGGTGACAGTGGAGTAGGCAGCAGTATAGTATCCCTCCGCACCAACATCAGAGGCGATAGCAATGTGCCTGAAAGGGGAGGTGTCCAACTCCTGATACTCTCCACGAAGACGTGTCAGAGCAGCATAGGCAGCATCGTGGACAGCCATATCGATGGTCACACCAACACCATGTGCGGTGTGCAGCACAGTAGTGGAGTCATACTCCCGAGAGTAGAGGTGGACGATGGCACGGTACTGCTCCTGGTTAAAGTCCTGGTACTCCTCGTAGACGGTGTACTCAGGGTGCCAGCGATAACCCAGATAGGTCATCATCTCAGCTAGCACCGCAGGTGATCCCGAGGCACCAATGGCCGTCGTGTGGCGAACGACCTGCCTCGTGGGTTCCATCTGAAAGCAAAGACGTTTCAAAGGAGTCAAATGACAGTGTGTGAATTGTTCAAAATACTATTCTAAGAAACAACTATGGCTTATCCATCTTTGGGGTGAACGCGGTCACGGGATCCTAGTGTTAGAGTTAGTAAATTCGTTTAACCCGAGTAGAAGAGAGTTCAGAGTCCCAGAGTAAAGGTCGAGGAGTAAAAGATCCTAGTACCACCCAATGGCGACGTGGGCCCGTAAGCCGCACAGCCATGTTAGTAAAAGTTTTGCAATGTCTAGACTCGACTTCGGCCAAGGAGTGTGGAAGGGGGTTCCTACAGGCAGTCGGCTCTGATACCAACTTGTGACGCCCCCGATTTGACCGTACACTAATCATGCACGCAAATGTGTACGATCACGATCAGGGACTCACGGGAAGATATCACAACACAACTCTAAAACATAAATAAGTCATACAAGCATTATAATACAAGCCAGGGGCCTCGAGGGCTCGAATACAAGTGCTCGATCATAGACGAGTCAGCGGAAGCAACAATATCTGAGTACAGACATAAGTTAAACAAGTTTGCCTTAAGAAGGCTAGCACAAAGGTAGCAACGATCGAAAAGGCAAGGCCTCCTGCCTGGGACCTCCTAACTACTCCTGGTCGTCGTCAGCGGCCTGCACGTAGTAGTAGGCACCTCCAGTGCCGTAGGTGTCGTCGTCGACGGTGGCGTCTGGCTCCTGAACTCCGACATCTGATTGCGACAATCCGGTATAGAAAGGGGAAAAGAGGGAGAAAAGCAACCGTGAGTACTCATCCAAAGTACTCGCAAGCAAGGAGCTACACTACATATGCATGGGTATATGTGTAAAGAGGCATATCAGTGGACTGAACTGCAGAATGCCGGAATAAGAGGGGGATAGCTAGTCCTGTCGAAGACTACGCTTCTGGACATCTCCATCTTGCAGCATGTAGAAGAGAGTAGATTGAAGTCCTCCAAGTAGCATCGCATAGCATAATCCTACCCGGCAATCCCCTCCTCGTCGCCCTGTTAGAGAGCGATCACCGGGTTGTATCTGGCACTTGGAAGGGTGTATTTTATTCAGTATCCAGTTCTAGTTGTCATAAGCTCAAGGTACAACTCCGGGTCGTCCTTTTACCGAGGGACACGGCTATTCGAATAGATAAACTTCCCTGCAGGGGTGCACCACATAACCCAACACGCTCGATCCCAATTGGCCGGACACACTTTTCTGGGTCATGCCCGGCCTCGTAAGATCAACACGTCGCAGCCTCACCTAGGCTCAACAGAGAGGTCAGCACGCCGGTCTAAACCTATGCGCGCAGGGGTCTGGGCCCATCGCCCTATGCACACCTGCATGTTGCGAACGCGGCCGCGAGCAGACCTAGCAACCCACACGATCACGGCGGTTACGTCAAAGCGGTCCAACACGGCGCGCGCCACTCAGTCGCTGACGTCAAAAGAGCTTCGGCTGATACCACGACGTCGGGATACCCATAACTACTCCCACGTAGATGGTTAGTGCGTATAGACCAAATGGCCAGACTCAGATCAAATACCAAGATCTCGTTAAGCGTGTTAAGTATCCGCGAACGCCGACCAGGGCCAGGCCCACCTCTTACCTAGGCGGTCTCAACCTGCCCTGTCGCTCCGCCACAAAGATCCACTTGCGGGTACTCCTACGAGCCGACCCGACTTTAGTCATCACATGTGTCATGTATATAGTATATAAGTATATGCCCGTGATCACCGCCCAGGTGATCACGGCCCGATAGTATAGCACAGCAGACAGACAAGAATGTAGGGCCACTGATGGAAATCTAGCATCCTATACTAAGCATGTAGGATTGCAGGTAAAGGTAGTAACAATAGTAGCAAGGATAGGCTATGCATCAGAATAGGATATCGAAAAGCAGTAACATGCTACACTACTCTAATGCAAGCAGTAGAGATTAGAGTAGGCGATATCTGGTGATCAAAGGGGGGGGCTTGCCTGGTTGCTCTGGCAAGTAGGAGGGGTCGTCGACTTCGTAGTCGAACTGGGCAGCAGCAGTGTCGGTCTCGTAGTCTACCGGAGAGAAGAGGGGGAAGAAACAGTAAATACAAGGCAAACATAAGCATGACGATGCGTGACATGACAATGAGCGGTGCTAGGGGTGCCCTAACGCGACAGTAGGTGGTACCGGTGAAGGGGGGGGCATCCGGGAGGTATGCCCGATGTTCCGCGTTTTCGGACAGACGGATCGGAGGGGGAAAGTTGCTAGTTCGATAGGTTAGGGAGGTGCGGTGGATGAACGGACTGCGTAGTCGGATTCGTCTCGTCGTTCTGAGCAACTTTCATATAGAAAACATTTTCATCCGAGTTACGGTTTAAAAGATATGAATTTTCAAAGTTTATTTGAATTTCTGGAATTATTTATATTAAGAAAAATGAATTATGACGTCAGCATGAGGCAATGCTGACGTCAGCAAGTCAACAGGTCGGCTGACCAGTCAAACCAGACAGGTGGGTCCAGTGGGACCCACATGTCAGCCTCTGTTAGTCTAATACTTAATTAAACTAATCTAACAGTATAATTAGAGGGATGGGCCCCACATGTCAGTGAGTGTTTAGCTAAACTAATTATTTTTATTTATAAAACATTTTCTTTTTCTTTATTTTTTTAATTTCTGCGGCGGGGCCCGCATGTCAGTGACTGGGCTTGCCCAGTCAGCAGTTGACTGGGTCAACCCAGTCAACTGGGGCCCGTGGGGGCCACTGGCAGTGACCCAGGGGTGGCCCCAGGTGTGCCACGTCGGCGGCCGGCGCCGGAGTATCGCCGGCGACCAAAACGCACGGCGGCGCGCGCGGGAGGGGCGCGGGTTTCACCCACTGTGGGTTTGCGGGGGCGGGGCTGGGCGCGTTCGACGCGGCTCGACGTCGCGCGTCCAACGGCGGTGGTCGGAGGGGCTGGAACGGACGGGGTCGACCGCTACGGGCTCGCCGGCGGCGAGGAGCTACGGGTGCCCGACGGAAGCTACGCTAGAGCGCGCGAACGGCCGAACTAGCTAGCTAGGCGGGTGCGGCATGGTGCGGTCGGGCTAGCGGGCCAACGCCCGTGACCATTTGGTCACCGGAGACATGCCGGCGGCGAGCTCCGCGGCGTGGCGTTCGGGCGCGCGCGGGGAAGAAGCTAGGGAGCGCGGGCGAGCTAGCGGAGAGGGGGAGGAGGTAGAGGAGCTCACAGCGGAGCCGTAGGGAGTGGCGGCGAGCTCGGGGAGGGCGCGGGGTAGCCGGAGTCGGCGACGATCGACGGTGGCCGTGCGGGGAAGACGAGCTCGGGGAGGTCGATGTAGTGGCGCTCGGCTCATTCCCGAAGGCGCAGTCGGCGTAGTCGACGGCGGGGAGTCGTTCGGGCACGTCGTCGGGGCGATCTGGGCACGGTGGCCGCGAGAACTACGGTGAACGGCGGCGAGCGCGCTCGGGCAGAGGGGAACGGAGGGGAGAGGGAG
>NC_057808.1:287884561-287884791 GCF_018294505.1 Triticum aestivum | reverse complement strand
GAGGGAGAGCGGGGGCGAGTGGGAGAGAGGCCCGAGGGAGCGGGGGGCCGCTGGCGCCCTTATCCTCTCGCGGGGTTCACCGCCGGCGAGGGGGTTCGGCGGCGACGCTCCCCTGTTCCGACCCGGTCGGGGGAACAGGAAGGGGACGCGGGGGAAGGTGGGCTGGGCCGGGGCGCGGGTGGCGGCCCAGCTTGGGCCGGGGGGGTTTGGGCCGCGGGTCCAGTGGGGGG
>NC_057808.1:287871522-287884551 GCF_018294505.1 Triticum aestivum | reverse complement strand
GCTCCCCTGTTCCGACCCGGTCGGGGGAACAGGAAGGGGACGCGGGGGAAGGTGGGCTGGGCCGGGGCGGGGGTGGCGGCCCAGCTTGGGCCGGGGGGGTTTGGGCCGCGGGTCCAGTGGGGGGGGAGGCCTGCTCTTTTTTTCTTTTGACTGTTTTGTTTTCTGTTTTCTCTTATTTGTTTATTTCCTTTTTTGTTTTATTTCATTTAAAAGTATTTAGACATTTTATAAAAATGTGATTTCTCCACCATAATTACCAGTGTATTATTTAGAACCCACTGAACATTTTTGTTTGAATTTTTGAAAACTTTTATTTTCCACTTTTAAATTTAATTGAAGTTTGAACTAGGAGTTTGACAAGGGTGTGGTTCAAATGTGATCTAGCCCTGTTTAGCAATATGATTAGCTTAATCACAGGGGGTTACTGTAGCATGATTCTCAGGGTGTTACATGTGTTCTTCGTGTTCTTGGGGATTTCCCCTCCAATTTGTGAAAGATCTCCATCTAGGGTTCCACCCTACAACATCTTGGTATCATGAGCCATGGTTTCTCACGAAATTGGAGCCCCCCTTCTTGTTTGCTAGCCTAATTTTGTTGTGTTCTTCCCCAATTTCGAAAATCCCCACCATAAATAGCCCCCAATTTTTTTTGTGATTTGTTGGTTTGATGATGTTTTTGTTGATTTTGATCCATGGATTTGCTTGGTTTCGAGTGGATCTAGCATCTCCCCAAGTTTCACCACCTTCCATCCACGAAATTCGTCAAATTTTGCCACCGAAATTATCCATTTCCGCCCCAAAATCGCGCCCCGATTCGATCTGCGAAGAATCCCGACACGAGCGGTACTACTGCCCTCCCGAGCGGTACTTCCGCCTAGGCCAATTTCAGCCCAAAACTGTCGAAAAATCCCGACACGAGCGGTACTACAGCCCATCCCAAGCGGTACTACCGCTTACAAGCGGTACTACTGCCCTTCCAAGCGGTACTTCCGCCCCTCCCAGTTCCAGTGTTCCGAGTTTCACCGTTTTGCCCATAAGTTCCACATCCGGAGTCCGATTTTCGCATTCTTTAGCTCGTTGAGTAGCTATTGACATCCCCCATCCATCTAGATAGGTTCCAACACCATTTGACTCCATAAAAGTTTCCAAAATTTGGAAAGTTTGCCTAGGCCCTCCACCATATCATCCGCATAGCCACCACCGACCACCGCAACCTAACCCATTTTGTTACATATAGCATTTGAGGTTGTTTGAGTTGTGATTCGAGTCTCCTAAGGTGTTTTGGCTACTTAGGGACCATTGCTTCAACTCTGACACCGTGTATAGTCCATCACCTTACCCTCCACTTCCGCATTGTGTCTCAAAAACATTTGAGTTTCTGCAACCACCACCGCTTTCCCGCTACCACCATTTGACATTTGTCATTTGAGATTTTGAGTTTGCGGTTTTTACCGTTTCCTAAGGTGTTTCGGCTACTTAGGGACGGGTCTACATCATCTTGGTATCTACATCAAGAACACCGCCACTCATCATCGCCACGAGGTCGTCTTCGACATCGACCACTTCACCAATTTGACACCCTAACCGTAAGCAAGAACGGTAACCTCTATATCATCTTGGTATCGTGGTATCCCATCATTGTACATTCTTGCCATTACATTGTTAACCCCTTAGCCCATTTTGCGTCACTTGCCTATCGAGACTAGCCATTGTGTATTGACGGCAACGTTACTTGTGCACATTAGTGATCCATACCTTCCATTGCATACATACCATATCATATTGGCATCATCTTGGTATCATCAGATCATCCCTTGTGCCACAAGATTGTTCCCGCATATACACAATTGCTATCTTGGTTTGTGCATTTCGCATAAGTGTCCATACAAAAAAAAAGAGAATAAGCTTTTAAGCAAAAAGAGAGCAAAAGAAGCTTGTGAGCAAGAGCCATAGCATCGCCACATTGCATACCATACTACCATATTGATCGTCTTGGATCATCGTGTGCGAAACACCGGAACATCATACATATATAGAATACTTGGGATAGAAAGTTGATACATTTTGCATCTTCTAGGTTGTGCACAAGTGTCGTATCCGCCTATTGAGCAATCGTGCTAGCGTCTCTCTTGAGTTGTGCAACACGAGCGTTTTCCGTGGATTCCACATTTTGTGCTCATTCCTTGGTTGCACGACCCCATTTTATCTATCCGTGTGTGTGTTTCGGTGTGCCACATATTGCTATTGGTCTACTTGTTTCACTTGCGAATTTGTGAATCTTTTCCAACATTATTGACTGTTGCTAACATTTTGCATCAAATTTTTGTGCCACTATCGTCACCGAGCTACACCATAAGCCTTACTTGTGTAGGTGTGAGAATTGACAAGATTACCAATTGTGCTATTTCCTTGTTACATTATTGAGTGATCATTGATCCATCTTCAACATTGGACAAGGTACATTGGTCTAGTTCTTTCCTTTCTTCCACTTACATTTGCTCGAGTCTTGTGATGGATAGGCAAGGCATTTCATCTCCGGTCCTCCACGACAACGACAACGCGAACAACTACATCACCAAAACGTCCAACTTCGGACTACAACGAGCAATGCAAGGCATTGAGCGACTCGCCATCGACATTCGCCAAAACGAAGCAAGGATAAGGGACTACCTCGACACCAAGTTGGCCGAACAAAGGGATTAAGTACGAGACATGGTGGCCAACTACAAGTCTTCTTCCACTTCGTCATCTTCAAGGCGGCGACGCTCAAGTGGCAAATCTTCGGAACGCCATCGAGCTCAAGCACTACAACACCATCAAGATGAAGATGCTCGTGATGCGTACACCTACAAGTCCCAAAAAGCTCTACATCAAGCTACGACCAAACTTCATGAGCACAAGAGAAGACCGCGAGACAAGCACCACCAAGACGGAGCTATGACTACTACGACCACTTCGGCATCTTCGCCAAGTGTCAATAAGGCATCTTCGCCTTTGGACGTATGGCATCTTCGCCTACCTCCGACGAGTACGCCTACATCGGCCTTCCTCCATGGTGACGGTGACGAGATGATCGAGCATCGGATTTTCCCTTCGGTCATGGAGGAGAGAGATGATGTGCCATCTTCGGCCTTCATCCACGGCGACGACGACGAGATGGTTGAGCATGGGATTTTCCCTTCGACCACGGTGATGTATGATGACTTGAGTGACTTTTGTCACCATATTGAGAGTGGGAGTGACTTCACCACTAGCCCCATATATGATGAGCTGCCACAATTCCCATGTGAGGAGAGTTACCACCACCACCACTTGAGTGATTTGAGTGGCTTCACCATATGTGACACTGAGTGCACCTACCTTGAGGGAGGGAGTGAGCCACCACCACATAGAGAGAGTGAGGAAGTTGATAGGGCACGTGAGGCCATTTCGATTTCTAACAACTTAACCTCTACCTCTATTGTGTCTTCTCATTTGGTGCTAGGTCCCATATACGATGACGCGCCAATTCGCGATGACTTCGTCCTTCCTTTGGACAAGACGATGGCCATGGTGGAATATGATGCACCCCCACATGGTTCCATAAAGATGAAGATGACCACCATTTGGTCTTTCCCACCTCACCTACACCACTTGAGTGGAATGAACAAGGTAACATAGGTGAAGGTGATGCTCTAGTCCCACTAGTAAACATTCTTAACATTGATTGCTTGCATGATGTTGATCCCCCTATTGACATGCTTCATGTTAGGATGGTTTCCCCATGTGATGATTTGCCCATTTATGATAAGTATGATGATTCTCATGTGGAGTCTATTAGTTGTGATGCCATGTTACATAGGATTTCTTGTGACAACTCTTTAGGTCACATCATGTTTGACAACCCGCTTGACTTGTCATATGCTATGCATGAGATCAATCATATGTCATATTTGCAATCTCTTCGTAGTAACTATGCATATGCCATTAAAATAAACCCAATTTGCACTTATGGCATAGATGACAAGCCCTTGGTTATTGGCATTTGTTTTTCTTGTGATGATATTGATATGCTCCCTTCGCATTATTTATCTCATATGCCATGCCATGACCACCTAGCCTCGGATATGCATTGTTTAGGATGTTGTCAATATTCTCAATATGATGTTTCCACTATTGCTCATGAGGAGACCCCCATAGTTTCCTCATACATATTAGGAAATTTTGATTCATCCCATCCATTACATGATCCTCATACTTGTGTGCACAATATGCTTCCCATGAATAAACATGCTATTGGTGTGTCATATAATTACATTCTCAATTTGTGTCCCCATCATGTTATACACAATAACTATTCTTTCATGATGGATGACATGTTCTTATACCATGCATAAAATTTCTTTGAGCGATGCTTATCTTGTGCTAACACTCACATACACATACACATCATGATGGATGATGTGTATATTTACCACACACACAATTTCTTTCGCTTGTGTATTTGTTGTGTAGGTACCCATGCTTACTTGTCAACCTCACAATCCCATGAGTTGACAAAATGAGCTCTAGAGAGCAACGATGACTTGGGATCCCATGGATTGTCCTTCCCACCGCTCTCTTCGCGCAAAGGCTTCGCGCATTTCTTCTACATCACCTCTCTTGGCTATGGGTTATTGTCCATTACCTATTATATGCCCATATTGCCATGTTCACTTTGCATGATATGCTAATTCCTATGCCTTTGGCATGCATTTGTGACCCATGCTTTGCATTACACATGATTTGATTCTAGTACTTGTATGTGTATTTGCAAGCTTGGTGGAGATATCACTTGTTATTGCCATGTTTGCTTTGTGCCCCATGCCTATGATGATACTATGATCTTGCTTTATGTTCGTGCTTGCGACATGTCATATGCATTGTCTATGCCTATTATTTGCTCACATGACATGATTGCCATGCTTTCCTCTAGTGTGTTGCATCTTCGCTCCACTAGTTTACACGACTTGATTACTATGCTTGCTTATGTTGCATCACCAATGATTCATACATGCTCATTTCATACGGTTGATGACAACCATCTGCATGTTTTGCACATGATTGTTATTGCTTCTTGCCATATATTTCCATATGTTGCCTCTCTCATGCTAGATTTGCCATGTATTGAGTGCAACTATGCCTTTAGTCTTGATAATGAGTTTGCCCCCGTAGCATTCTCACATATATTTGGAGATTTTGACATATTTCTTGTGAAGCATGCTTGTCTTACCTCTTTGCACCATATACCTAGTGCCATGAATATGGCCATCGTTGCATCATATTATTCATCCACTTGTGTTTCTATTGGTTATGTGCAAGAGAAGAGAACCATCATGATGGATGATGTGTTCATCTACCATGCGCATATATTCTTTGCTTTGTTGTGTGCATGTGTAGGATACTTGGACTTTGTGTCGACTTCCACGTCACGTGAGTTGACCATTCGCGCTCTTGAGAGTGAGCCTCATACATTCTACCATGACGCGCTTCTACACCGCTTTTGCTTGTGTTTGGGCATTGTGAAGGACGCACAAGGACATGCTTTCAAGGTGATATCATTCTCTTTTGAGAACCCCCAAACCATGAGCTTGGATATTATGGATCATACTACTTGTGTTGCTTGCTCAATTAGACTTCTTGGTCATCTTGGACCACTTGATTGCGCACATGTTAGAGATCTTGCTTGCCATTTCAACATTCCCATGCCTCATGATATATATGCCTTGTGTGTTGCATCCAACTCTTGGATTACTTGCTCCTATCATATGTTTGGTTGCAACAATGTCACTTCTTCACATATGCAATGTCCCATTGCTTGTCACATGATTGACTTGATTGCCTCACGCATGATGAACAATTGCTTTTTCTATTGTGTTGAGTGCCATACTATCTTCACTACACCCTATGCACGTTATGCTCGGATTGTCTTGCACTTGACCCATGTGTTTAGACACTTCATTTTATTTGGTGTCGTGAATGATTCTTATGCCTACCATAGACCTTTCATTGAGCAATTTGTGAATGCTTGCTATGAACTTGAGGTAGATGCTTATTC
Organism: Triticum aestivum; assembly: GCF_018294505.1. Classification (NCBI taxonomy): domain Eukaryota; kingdom Viridiplantae; phylum Streptophyta; class Magnoliopsida; order Poales; family Poaceae; genus Triticum; species Triticum aestivum. The sequence goes on along the minus strand of NC_057808.1, from coordinate 287,878,476 downwards.
TCTTGTCAAACATATTCGTATCTCTACCTCACATTTACATGCTTGTCCCCATGATATCTTTGCTTGTGCTCAATTCATATGCTCACATGCCATGACACAATCCCTTGTCACACCATATGCTTTGCATGATGCCGACACTTGTTGGGTGAATCACCGCTTGAATGCTTGGTTTTGCACTAACGCTAACCACATTTGTTTTTCCAAGTGTTTGTTGTCCTTGCTCCTTTTGAAGGAATCCCAAGACGGTGCGACATTGGAGAGTGCCCATTTCGAGCTTCAAGATGACAAGTACTTGGTGAGCGTCCACTCCTACACGGTGACGCCATCTCTTTCCCATGGTGATTTGGTTTTCGATCCGAGGTCGGATCTTTCCCAAAGGGGAGGGGATGATGCGGAGCATCCTACGGACATCACCATGTCAAGAGTCCGTTCGGCAAGCGACACGTGCGACATCTACTTCACATACACAAAGGTGAATCATCTCCTTTATGCGTGTTCACTTGACCCCTTCGAGGATGGTATACTACTTGACACTCCTCTCGTGTGCATACATAGGTATTGTCGAAACACCATGGACGAGGAGGAGGAGTGCAAGCACAAGTGTACAACTACACCATCCGCGAGAGAAGCATGGAAGAGAAGGAGGAAGAAGACCCAGAGCGAGCGGTACTACCGCCTACAAGCGCCACTACCGCCCGATGTCCGGTACTACCGCCTGCCTGCGCGCAGAATCGGGCCTGAGGCCCATGTATCCCTTTCCCACTTACCCCTTCGTGGCTTAGACTATAAATAGACCACCTCCACCTCCTTTCTAGGGATAGAAAAGGATATGAGATGATTATGTGAGCTTTGCTCCTTGTACCCACTCCTCTAGGAGATCAAGGCCTCCTAGGAGAAGATCCCTAGTGGATATCAAGCCCCCAACTTGGGAAGGATCCCCATCATAGGATCATGAAGACCTCTTTCCTCATAGGATTGAGATGAACTAGTACCTTGTATCTTTCCTTTGTTGTCTTGGATCATTGTGACCTCTTGTGTGTTCTTGGATCTAGCATATGTGTGATTGGATCTAGTCAATTTTGAGTGTTTTCCCTCTCTTGTGTTCTTCGTGTTCTTGGGGATTTCCCTCCAATTTGTGAAAGATCTCCATCTAGGGTTCCACCCTACAACAAATGGTTTGGAGCTTGCAAATTCCCTTGGTTTTAATCGATTGGAGGCAGAATCAGATGCTTCACAAGTAATTGAGTTTTGCAGTGGGAGAACGCAATGGTGAGATGGAGCTTCATCAATTTTTGCAGAGTGTGTGGATCTAGTGTCCATGATTGGGAAGGTCATGTTTGAGCATTGTTCTAGAACTGCTAATAAAGCGGCTCATGTACTAGCAAACCATAGTTTTTGTAATAAGAATTCTTCTACTTGGATAGATGAGCCCCCTGATTTTGTTATCAGTGTGCTCACGAACGATGTAACCCTATTTGAGTTTCAATAAAGCTAGCCATGATGGCCTTCCCTAAAAAAAAGGTTTTTTTAGGGATTCAAAAAAAAAGTTGATCCAACCGAATTTAGCCCACTTCTTTACTGCCCAACTTATAATTCGTTGACAGCCCAGGAGGCCCAGCAGCTCAGCCTGCCTTGCCCTCGCCCTAATTGCGTCTGCCCATCGCGCACGAAACGTCATCCCCAAGCACGCAGAGAGCGCCGAGATCCGCCCAAACCTAGCGCCGCCGCGGCTCCTCACCCACGTGGCCGCCGCCGTGTTCTCGTCGGCAGAGCACGAGGCGCACGGCCCTCCTCGCACACTCTCGGTACGCGCTGTCCGCCTCGGCTCATCCTGGACTAGGTAAAGCTCCGCCGCCCCCTCCCGCTCACTGCTGTTTGTCGCGCGGTGAGGAAATTTACGGGATTCCTGCCTCAGCGATGGGGTTCTAGTTACGTCCTATGCTTGCCACTCGCGTGTGTGACCCGTTGGATTTCTGACGCCGGTCAAATTTTTATCGAGGACCTAGACTGTGATCCAGTTTTAATCACGGCGTTATGATGCTCCGTGTTAGTCTTCGGCTGCCCGACTAATTTTTCAGCTGCTTGTTGTCTGAATGTTGCGCTAAAAAGAGATCTGTTGCTGTTAACTTTGAACTGTATTTTGGGCCCATCCTTTGTACGGCTGGTTAAATATATTTGAAATTGCCATTGCATTTACCGCTGATAAGTAGACATGTCAAATTGGTAGCTCTTGATGTGCATCCATCTTGAAATGGTGATGGAGTATTTATCCTCTCCAAGTTTTCTGCTGAAATGCTGTAACATCACAAATCAATAAGTTACGTGTCAATTTTTGCGACTAAGAATGCCTTCATGTTTACCTGTTGTGTGCAAAGCAGCCCCCCTCAAACTGAATTCGAACAATAATGGAAGGTTGTTCGACACTTAAGTTCACCATGCTGAACAGTCACTTAACATTACGTGTAGCCTTTTTGCAAGCTTATGACATGTTAATCCATGGCTTATCCTCCTTCTTATCTTCTTCCTGTTTTACTCGCCGGCCTACTCTGTTATTCTCGTTGCTAGTTTTGGCATTTGCACTTTTGTGCTTGTGATGTTGTTTCGAAAAACATGCTTTGAGGAATTGCACTGATCATCCACAGCTGACCTTTGTGTTACAGATGGCTGGATATATGTCACGAGGACCCCCAAATGGCTCTATTTATGTATGCAATCTGCCTCCTGGAACTGATGAGACCATGTTGGCTGAATATTTTGGCACCATAGGGTTGCTAAAGGTATGGGTCTTACCAGGTAACATTTTCGCAACCACATGCAAGTTCTTGAATGGTCTTGTTTACTTCCATTTCATGATAGATTTGTCATTTCTTCTTGTCATATCTCAACAGAAGGACAAAAGGACTGGCCATCCAAAGATTTGGATATACAGGGACAAAGTTACAAATGAACCAAAGGGTGATGCAACTGTCACATATGAAGATCCCCATGCTGCTTCAGCTGCTGTGGAATGGTTCAATAATAAGGATTTCCATGGAAGCATCATCCAGGTTCACATAGCTGAGTCAAAAAACAAAGATACGGTTGATAACTTCACCAATGTGAGCGTCGATGCTGAGATTGTTGGACAAGATGAATTGGATAATGGATCAGGCAGAGGTAGAGGACGTGGTGATGGTCCAGCAAAAGCTTGGCAGCAAGATGGAGATTGGATGTGTCCAAATACAAGGTCTGTTACGATTGGTGAGCAACTTGTCTTTTGTTGCTGACTAGTATGGTCTTTACTATGTAGTCTATCCTTTCTTATATGATTTCTTCTTTCAGCTGCGGCAATGTAAATTTTGCCTTCCGTGGTGTTTGTAATCGTTGTGGAGCCTCTCGCCCTGCTGGTGTTAGTGGATCAGGTGGTGGTGGTGGTAGGGGTAGAGGCCGTGGTAGTGATGATGCAAGAGGCAGTCGTGCTGCTGCTGCTGTTGGTGGTCCTCCTGGGCTGTTTGGTCCTAATGATTGGCCATGTACGATGTAAGTACATCTAAATAATTTTTATTCCATTACTTTGATATGTCTCCTTAGTCTCTACTTTGTCCTTGCACTTCCATCTGTACTCCCTCCTTCCCAAAATGTGAGGTCCTAAGTCGTTTAAAAAAGGTTTGACTTTGAGTAGTACAGAAAAAGAAATATTGATATCTATCGATTTGGTATTTCAGATGTTGATATTTTTTCAACTTGGTCATTTGACTTAGGACATCGTTTATGTGCCTTATATTTCATGAAACATGGAGTATGTTTTACCTGGGTGCTGCCTGCCTGCCTGTACCCATCTTACAATTTTAAAAAGTAGGTCGCTGTTTTTGGTGGCAAATGATATTAGGATGGTATCACATGTTGTATGATTCTTGTTACAGGCTAAGTTTGCTTCATCATATTGTAATTGCTATTATCCATTGTCTCACAAGTATTTTATAAACCTCGCAAGGAAGATGCCCTCTTTGTAGTCTTTTGGACCGATTAAAGTTCTTTAGTAATAGAAGCACACTGTTTTGTCCTGTTCTATAAGGCTGTATCTGATGTGGAACCTATTTCCTATGTGTGTTTCAGGTGTGGCAATGTAAACTGGGCAAAGCGGACCAAATGTAATGTCTGTAACACCTCTAGGCCAGGTCACAATGAAGGTGGTGTGAGGTACTACATATTGCATGTTAAAAATTATTTGTATTGAACCTGTTGTGAATTCAATTTCCGTTAAGTCGCATCGTGCATCCCTTACCAATCTGATGCCCATTGTGGCAGTAGTGTCCACACTGTTATGACGCACCCACAGCTGGGTGCCACATGTGATGGTCAAAGCTAAGCAGCTTTGTATTGGGTGGCTTTGTTTCTGATTACTTACATTGAAGGTACATATTTGTGTCTTACGACTTTTCTTGTCAATTATTTTCTTTGCAGAGGTGGCCGGGGTGGCGGCTTTAAAGAACTTGATGAAGAAGAACTGGAAGAAGTACGGAGGCGCCGGAAAGAAGCTGAGGAGGTAGGATGCTTTCTTTTGTATTAATTATTGTATTTGTGTCGTGATATTGGGTTTCCATGTGAAACGTTCTTTTTGTAGGATGATGGAGAAATGTATGATGAATTTGGTAACCTCAAAAAGAAGTTCCGTGCTAAATCACATCAAACTGAGAGTGCACCAACTCTTCCTGGGTCTGGACGTGCTGGATGGGAAGTCGAGCACCGTGGTAATATCTGCTCTTTTTCTTCGCCTTGAAGACCTTTTCTTTTGATCAAGTCGTGTGTTAGTTCCGTAGGTTATTGAAGCACTTCAAATTCTGTAATACTGGGACTAGAGTTGGACAATTTCCATTTTGCATGTCCTGTACATAAGCTGGTGATTTTGCTACTGTAGGTTCCACTGAGAGAGAAGGCCGAGAGAGGAGCAGAGATCAGGGCAGGGACGACTACGATGAAAGGGAAAGCAGGAACAGAGACAGAGGTTCTCATGGAAGAGAGCGGCGCCGTAGCCGAAGCAGGAGCAGAGACCGCGAGAAGGAAAGGGGGAGGGACAGGGGCAGAGACCGTGGCAACGAGAGAAGCTGGGAGCGCGGCACCGAGCGTGAACGTGATCGCTACAGATGATATGTCAGGAGTTTTCTCATGTTTGCTCGCCACTTTTCAGTTTTCTGAATCTTTTGTTATGCTGTTGGAGAGCTGTGGTGTATCACATTGCCATTAGACATGCTTATTATTTATATTTGGGTTTTGAGTTCCCAAAAAACTGATCGGATGAACTGGTGGTCAGATCATATGGTACAACAGAATTGCCGAGCAATGACCATCGAGACCTGACAATGTCTGGATCATAGTAGACTCGACGAACCAGGCATAGTACATCCCGTGTTGCAGTGTCTGATGCAAGACGAGCCATAGATTGTAGCCAAGGCATCAGCTATGTCTACTATGTTTGCTTTTCTCCGATTTAACATCTCATTAATACGTATACAAGTTGACATTTGATTTGATGGCTTCACATCATGGTGCAGGCGTCCATTACAAATCATTATCATATTTGCATTATTTGTCTGAACAAGTAAAAAACTAGAAATATCTTTCCATTGCCATAAATGCATTGATGGACACTCCATATCAGCTATCATATTGTAGCGTGTACTGGTGATATACGTTTGCATCAACAGCATAGGTAAATTTTCTGGAATATCAGGGCGTTGCTGGCCTTAGTGACAAAGGGGGTGATCCTAGGATCAGGGTAAAAAGAAAAATAAATAAATACCGGACGCGGCTAATCTGCACCCGAGCTCGGGTGAACAGTAAAATCGAAATAAATTTCAAAAAGTTTCAAATTTTTTTGAGAGAAACATTGACAAAAGTTCTAAGTGCCTGCAAAAATTCGTCATGAAATCACATTCCTAGAAGGCGTGGCAAAAAAAAAACAAAAACAATAAAAGCTACTTTCAAACGCATTTTGAAGCACAGAATTTGTTTTTTTGCCACGCCTTACAGGAATGTGATTTCATGATGAATTTTTGCAGGCACTTAGAACTTTTGTCAATGTTTCTTTAAATTTTTTTTTGGAATTTTTTGATTTTTTTTTTGATTTTACTGTTCATGCGGGAGCATATGAGCTCGGGTGCAGAATGGACTTTACACTATGGGATATTTCTCACACTATGTCCCCGAAGGGGCTCGACAGGCATTTCGCTCCCGATAGTCGCCACAATTGGATTGTATCGTGGATGGCCTTGATGATGTGGGCTGGGGAGGGCATCTTGTTTTTGAACGTGTAGCTGTTGCGCTCCTGCCAGATTTCCCAACATGCAAGCAGGAGCATGGATCGAATGCCTTTCTTCCAGCAAGGATCAGTCGCATCGAGGATGCTCTCGACGATGGAGGTGGTTGACTCCTGCTACCACTCGTCCCTAGGTTTCATGGAGGAACACCCGACCCCCTCTCTGCTCTCAAAATCACAAACCAAACAGGGTAGCCCCATGATATCCTGCTCCATACAAAAACTCGAATATGGGGTTCAACTTCGTATTTTTCGTGAAGCACCTGAAGGGGTGCTCCAAAAAGTCTAGTTTGAAGTTCCTCGTGGACTTGGGGGAAAATTACCCCACATTTCCGCCAGTAAGTGGACACTTCTTCGTTTTTTCCTTAAAATTAGTCATTTCCTGTCGAACTTTTCATTCTTTGAAGCTGGAGCTAGCTGCAAGCCAAACATAATCCACCGCTCTTTGGTGTAGTTGCAACTCTTGGGTAGATCCGCTTCAAAGTGAATTTGGTGGAGTGGAGGTGATTTTTGAAGGATGGAGCAGTCCCAAACTGGCTTTTAAGCTCAATGTTGGGTTGTTCTATTCCTTATAAAGTTATTCTCAGTTTCGTGTGGCGATAAGAAACCCTATCGTCCAGCCTGTCTCCTTTGCCTCTCGCTGCTTGGCAAAGCCGGAG
>NC_057808.1:287841238-287871204 GCF_018294505.1 Triticum aestivum | reverse complement strand
GTGTGGTCGAGCTGCGGCATATTTCGGCTGGCGGTTCTTGCTAGCTGCATTCGAAGGATCCCAGATCCATCGCGATGGCAATCTTTGACGGCGACCTGGCTTGGCTAGGTCATTGGAGAAGAGGGTGTCAAAGCATAGTCCTGGACGGCGGCGTGCTTAACCTCAGTGCCGGATTTGGAATGCAGCAGCGTGGGCGACTTGGTTCAAGTTACATTAGGTAGTCTATGTGTCTAGTTTGGGGTGACGAGGCAGCGGCGATGTCCCCGTGTGGGAATAATGTCCTCCCCATCCTATCCCAGTTCCGTTGGTGTGTTTATCACCCATGGAGGGTGTGTGGAGGTGTGTCTCAGATGGGTCTTCTAGGAGTTTCCGGTACCGTCTATATTTGGCTGATACTCATGGTCTTCAGACTTTTTACAAGTCATTTTTGGAGTTTTCTTGTCCGGGGCTGTGATTTGCTAGGTAGATCGCGACTGCTGACATCTTCTGGTCTAACATCTAACATCAACGACTTCTTGGTCACTACTTCTACAATCTCCTGAGTTCAAACAAGTTTGCTCCACCGAGACGGAGGGTAGTCGGTGAATAGAGGAGAATTAATACTTTAGCACCCCAACGATTCGAATGTAATCTTCTTTTTCTGTAAGGGTGAGTTTAAAAGGACATGTGATACTTAATATATGGCTCGGAATGAAGACGCCGGTGACGATGTTTGATCCCATCTCGATCTGATCTGCAGCCAACGCCACCCTTGCATGGCACCAACTGTCGAGGTAACACCCAATGATATTCGTGATGGGTTGTTGCATGTGGTTCGGTGCTCATATGAGAATTAACCCAGGTTCGGGTCCTCGTAATCGAGATAGTACCCTACTCCTGCTTTGATGTCTAATATTGCTCTATCCTCGTATGAGAGCTAGGGCTCGGTGTACAATGGTGAGATCATTATGATCAAGTATCAAAAGGTGGAAGAGAGTCTCTTGGATTCCTCATAGCTTGCCTTATATAGGGGGACAAGGCTAGGATTTACATGTATCCGGATCGGTTAGGGCCTGTACTACGCTCCATGCCGGACAACTGCTCCAGCTAGCCACGCCAGTCCACATGCCCCAGCTCAGAAAAAGCTAATGCTTGTAGAGAGAGACAGGTTTCTGCAGTGGCGTCTACCGCTTCATCTAACAGAGCAATAGTTTGTTTGCTTAGCTATGCTTTTTTGCTTGAGCCACAATGAGTTGTGGTAGGAAGGATGACAGAGTGGGAAAAAGTAACAGGGGTAAATAGAAAAAATAGAGAAGGAGGGAGAATGTGGACCTGATTACTTCCTTTGGCGATCCATAAATGGAGCAGCAAGGATTCTCGCTTTTCCCACCGGAGGTGACCCTGAGTTATCAAACCCATGGGAGGATGATGTCGTTTAAGCTAGGGTCTCAGACAAGCTTTTGTTAAAGAAACAATTCCAGCTTTTGATTGGATCAAAATCAAACAACTGAAGGGGAACACTTATAATAAAAATAGGCATGGGTATGAGGTCTTAATGCTTACAATCATATATTTGTGTCGGGACCAGATGAGATCTTTATTTATGCGTTGGAAGTCACCCATCGAGATGTGCTTCTTACGAACTGAAGTGGGGGATGTGTCCAAATTACGTCTTGATTGGCACGCGTCTTGCATCAAGAGTCAGTTGTCCAACTGAAGGCCCTATCCATCTCAAGGGGTGCCTTGATAATTAAGATTGCAGTAATCAGACAAAAGCATTGGGCATGACTACACCTCTTGAATCCCCAAAGATAGGATCCATGTTACCGTACTAAACCTTTTTGTCACTGGTGTTCAAAATAACACTTCACGTTCTCCTTGCCCTTAGCCTCTCGTGGCTCATTCTACATGATCCTAGGTACCTGCAGGGATGAAGAACATGAACGAGACATCTACGGAACAAATTTATTTTATACATACAAGACGTTAATTCAAAGCACTTTGATAACCCACAAGTATAGGCGATCAATTGTAGCCTTTCTCGATAAGTAAGAGTGTCGAGGCCTAGAGTTCATACTTTCACTAGTGCAAAGTCTCTCAACAATGATAACATAATTAGATCATATGGCAATCCCTCGACGTGCAACAAAGAGTCACTCCAAAGTTCCTATCGCGGAGAACATAAGATGAAATTGCTTGTAGGGTACGAAACCACCTCAAAGTTATTCTTTCCGATCAATCCATATCCATAACTAAAGATTTGTTGCTTTTAAGGGTGCTTATGAAATTGAATCTTTGTTTGAAAAGTGTGAAAATTATGATGATGTTCTTTACAGACCTGAAAATTATACTATACTTAAATATTGCTATGAAAATTATGAATATAATGCCGATATTAATGAGTTTATTGAGAAAGTCTCCGCTGTCCAAGAAGAGACTAATATTTTGCAGGAAACTATGGAAGAAGAAATTGCTGAAACTGTGAGCTCATTAGATGAAAAAGATGACGAGGAGAGCGAAGAACAAAAGGAGGAAGAGCGGATTAGCTACCCATGGCCACCTTCTAATGAGAGTAACTCTTTATCCCATACATTGTTTAATTTCCCGTCGTGCTTACCGAAGGATGAATGCTATGATGATTGCTATGATCCCATTGATTCATTTGAAATATCCCTTTTTGATGAAATTGATGCTTGCTATGCTTGTGGCCATGATACCACTATGAATTATGCTTATGGAGATGAACTTGCTATAGTTACTTATGTTAAGAATTAAACTGTTCCTATTGCACCCACACATGATAGTCCTATTATCTTTTTGAATTCTCTCAACTATATTATATCAGAGAAATTTGCGCTTATTAAGGATTACATTGGTGGGTTGCGTTTTACTACTTATTGATGGATGGGTTTTCTTATTAACTAAATATATAACTAAAGATATAAAACAACTTAAAACAGAAAATAAAAACTACTTAGTGATAAAGCAAACAAGCACACATGAGAATATTCACCCCACGCTATTGCTCCCCAGCAACGACGCCAAAAAAAGGTCTTGATAACCCACAAGTATAGGGGATCAATTGTAGCCTTTCTCGATAAGTAAGAGTGTCGAACCCAATGAGGAGCTAAAGGTAGAACAAATATTCCCTCAAGTTCTATCGACCACCGACACAACTCTACGCACACTTAACGTTTGCTTTAGCTGGAACAAGTATGATACTAGAAGTACTTTGTAGGTGTGATAAGATAGGTTTTACAAGATAATAAAGAACACGTAAATAAAAGCTAGGGGCTGTTTAGATAAAGAAACAATTAAGTTAGTTTTAGTAGAGAGCCTTTTGTGACAAGAAAGTTATTTGTCCCTAGGCAATTGATAACTAGATCGGTAATCGTTATTGCAATTTATATGAGGGAGAGGCATGAGCTAATATATTTTCTCTACTTTGATCATGTGCACTTATGATTGGAACTCTAGCAAGCATCTGCAACTACTAAAGATCATTAAGGTAAAACCCAACCATAGCAATAAGTATCAAGTCCTCTTTACTCCCATATGCAACAACCCACTTACTCGGTTCTATGCTTCTGTCACTCACGCCACCCACCATAAGCGAATCATGAACATATTGCAACACCCTACAACGGGGACCCCTCACGCTTTCGCGACATGGAGAGCACCATAGGACAACACCAATAATAAAATATACAACTCAAACCAATCATGATCATCAATCAACCCATAGGACAAAACGAATCTGCTCAAACATCATAGGATAACCACATATCGTTGGATAATAATATATAGCGTTGAGCACCATGTTTAAGTAGAGATTGCAGCGAGGAGAAGAGGTGTTACACCTCTGCATAGAGGGTGTGAGAGTTGGTGATGACGATGGCGAAGTTGTAGTGTAGATCGCCATCACGATGATGGCCCCGGCGGCGTTCCGGCGCCACCAAGAGAGAGGGGGAGAGATACCCCTCCTTCTTCTTACTTGGCCTCCCCCTAGATGGGAGGAGGGTTTCCCCTCTGGTCCATTCATTGGGAAAGAATGGTGAAAAAAGGAGTAAACTTTATTTTCTGTTAGGGAACTGCCTATGGTTTATCTAGCATGGAAAGTATTGGGAATTCTCGGTCGTTTTCGTTGACGGGAAAAGCATGCTTCTCAAAATAATTTTATCTCTCAGTTTAAGCTTTGAGCTCTGGCACCTCTACAAATCTCTTCTTCCCTCTGCAAAGGGCCTATCTATTTACTTTATGCAATTTTTATTTTTATTGAGTCTCCATCTTCTCTTATAAAGCACTAACTAGGGAACACTATTATCATACTTGTGCATTGGGCATAGTTAATATTTGAGTGTGTTTCATGAATGGATCAATGATTGAGCATAATGGGCTAGGGATAGCTTTCTTTAGTGTTGATATTTTGAAAGACATGGTTGCTTGTTGATAAGCTTGAGTATTTATGTCCTCATGTCAAATATAGAATATTGCTTTGAATCATCTAAAAGTCCAAATGTCCATGCTACAAAACAAAAGAATATGTGATGAACATGTTAGGCAGCATTCCACATCAAAAATTCTGATTTTATCATTTACCTAATCGAGGATGAGCAGGAATTAAGCTTGGGGACGCTGATACATCTCCAACGTATCTATAATTTTTTATTGTTCCATGATGTTATATTATCAATCTTGGATGTTTTATATTCATTTTATAGCAACTTTATATCATTTTTTGGGACTAACTGATACGTCTCCAACGTATCTATAATTTTTGATTGTTCAATGCTATTATATATTCTGTTTTGGATGTTTAATGGGCTTTATTATACACTTTTATTTTATTTTTGGGACTAACCTACTAACCCAAGGCCCAGTGCAAATTGCTGTTTTTTGCCTATTACAGTGTTTCGCAGAAAAGGAATATCAAACGGAATGAAACCTTCGGAAGAGTGATTTTTGGAACAAACGTGATCCAGAGGACTTGGAGTGGATGTCAAGAAACAGACGAGGAGGCCACGAGGCAGGGAGGCGCGCCTGCCCCCCTAGGCGCGCCCCCACCCTCGTGGGCCCCTCGTGGCTCCCCTGACCGACTTCCTTCGCCTATATATAATCATATACCCTGAAAACATCCAGGAGCACCACAAAACCCTATTTCCACCGCCGCAACTCTCTATACCCGTGAGATCCCATCTTGGGGCCTTTTCCGGTGCTCCACCGAAGGGGAATCGATCACGGAGGGCTTCTACATCAACACCATAGCCTCTTCGATGATGTGTGAGTAGTTTACCTCAGACCTTCGGGTCCATAGTTATTAGCTAGATGGCTTCTTCTCTCTCTTTGGATCTCAATACAAAGTTCTCCTCGATCTTCGTGGAGATCTATTCGATGTAACTCTTTTTTGCGGTGTGTTTGTCGAGATCCAATGAATTGTGGGTTTATGATCAAGATTATCTATGAACAATATTTGAATCTCCTCTGAATTCTTTTATGTATGATTTGATATCTTTGCAAGTCTCTTTGAATTATCAGTTTGGTTTGCCCTACTAGATTGATCTTTCTTGCAATGGGGGAAGTGCTTAGCTGTGGGTTCAATCATGCGGTGCTCGATTCCAGTGACAAAAGGGGAAACGACACGCATTGTATTGTTGCCATCGAGGATAAAAAGATGGGGTTTATATCATATTGCTTGAGTTTATCCCTCTACATCATGTCATCTTGCCTAATGCGTTACTCTGTTCTTATGAACTTAATACTCTAGATGCATGCTGGATAGCGGTCGATGTGTGGAGTAATAGTAGTAGATGCAGAATCGTTTCGGTCTACTTGTCGCGGACGTGATGCCTATATACATGATCATGCCTAGATATTCTCATAACTATGCACTATTCTATCAATTGCTCGACAGTAATTTGTTCACCCACCGTAATACTTATGCTATCTTGAGAGAAGCCACTAGTGAAACCTATGGCCCCCGGGTCTATTCTCCATTATATTAATCTCCCGTCAATTAGCTATTTCTGTCGCAGTTTGTTTTGCACTCTTTACTTTAAATCTTTATCATAAAAATACCAAAAATATTATCATATCATCTCTATCAGATCTCACTTTTGCAAGTGGCCGTGAAGGGATTGACAACCCCTTTATCGCGTTGGTTGCAAGGTTCTTATTTGTTTGTGTAGGTATGAGGGACTTGCGTGTGGCCTCCTACTGGATTGATACCTTGGTTCTCAAAAACTGAGGGAAATACTCACGCTACTTTGCTGCATCACCCTTTCCTCTTCAAGGGAAAACCAACGCAGTGCTCAAGAGGTAGCAAGAAGGATTTCTGGCGCCGTTGCCGGGGAGTCTACGCACAAGTCAAGACATACCAAGTACCCATCACAAACTCTTATCCCTCGCATTACATTATTTGCCATTTGCCTCTCGTTTTCCTCTCCCCCACTCCACCCTTGCCGTTTTATTCGCCCTCTCTTTCCGTTCGTCTCTTTTTGCTTTCTTTTTGTGTCGCCGTGTGTTAGATCGCTTGTTTCACCGTCATGGCCAGCCCTTTATCTGCTCCTTTGTCTCCCGAGTTTGAAGTTCTTCACTTCAAACAAAGACAAGGAGAAAACTTAAAAGATGCTTGGTTTAGGATGATGGAATCTTATTGTAATTGCACCCTAGAGGTTAATTTTAGAATTTTGCTTCGCAATTTTTATGTTGGACTAAATATGTCCCATAGACAACTCTTGGATTGCGTTGCCAAAGGAAATTTTATCGAAATTGATCCCAGTATTGCGCATGAAATCATAGAGGGAATAGTGGGAGCACTACCTCAACAAAAGGGGACACATCATACCCAGGAGGAGACACAAGTTTTTGAGAAAATTTGCGAAGTAACGAAATTTTTACAAAAGTCTCTTGAACCTCTTAAGAGTGTTAGCGGAAATCTCCGCCGCATGAATATGTTGATTACCCTTTGGAATAAGCGGTTGGATTCTTTAGATCTAAAAATTTCCAAATATGAAGGGAAACGTAAAGAACCTCCTGGATTCAAGCATGACTCCGCTAAAAATTTAAAAACCAAAGATGATAATACTTAGATCTATCCTTGCCTTTATGCCTAGCTAGGGGCGTTAAACGATAGCGCTTGTTGGGAGGCAACCCAATTTTATTTTTATTCCTTTCTTTTTGTTCCTGTTTAGTAATAAATATTTTAGCCTCTGGTTAGATGTGGTTTTATGTTTTAATTAGTGTTTGTGCCAAGTAAAACCTATAGGAACTTCTTGGATGATAGTTATTTGATCTTGCTGAAAAAGTCAGAAACTTTCTGCTCACGAAAACAATTGTTAAAAATCACCAGAATGTGATAAAATACTGATTCCAATTGCAATAGATCAATAAACAGATTATTTAGGTCCTCCTATTTTGGTAGAATTTTCTGAGTTACAGAATTTTGCGTTAGATACAGATTACTACAGACTCTTCTGTTTTTGACAGATTCTGTTTTTCGTGTGTTGTTTGCTTATTTTGATGAATCTATGGCTAGTATCGGAGGTTATGAACCATAGAGAAGTTGGAATAAATTAGGTTTAACACCAATATAAATAAAGAATGAGTTCATTACAGTACCTTGAAGTGGTGGTTTGTTTTCTTTCGCTAACGGAGCTCATGAGATTTTCTGTTGAGTTTTGTGTTGTGAACTTTTCAAGTTTTTGGGTAAAGATTTGATGGATTATGGAACAAGAAGTGGCAAGAGCCTAAGCTTGGGGATGCCCAAGGCACCCCAAGGTAAAATCCAAGGACAACCAAAAGCCTAAGCTTGGGGATGCCCCGGAAGGCATCCCCTCTTTCGTCTTCGTCCATCGGTAACTTTACTTGATGCTATATTTTTATTCATCACATGATATGTGTTTTGCTTGGAGCGTCTTGTATGATTTGAGTCTTTGCTTTTTAGTTTACCACAATCATCATTATTAGAGCATTGCCCCCCCAAAAAAAAGAGAGGCCAAAGAAGCCTAAATAAAAAAATGGGGCCAAAGAAGCCCGCAAAAAAAGAAGAGAAAAAGGGGCAATGTTACTATCCTTTTACCACACTTGTGCTTCAAAGTAGCACCATGTTCTTCATATAGAGAGTCTCTTGAGTTATCACTTTCATATACTAGTGGGAATTTTTCATTATAGAACTTGGCTTGTATATTCCAACAATGGGCTTCCTCAAATGCCCTAGGTCTTCGTGAGCAAGCAAGTTGGATGCACACCCACTTAGTTTCTTTTGTTGAGCTTTCATACATTTATGGGACAATTGCATTTTTACCCCTAGTTGGTTCCTACCCACGGGTTTTGCCCTTACTTTTCGAGCTTGCTCAGTTTTGCCCTTACTTTTTCCGTCGAGGTCCCTCGAATGCCCTTTGACCGTTTGACCAAAACTTTGAAAATTCATAACTAATTCATATGAACTCAGAAAAATGCAAATAAGATATCAAAATGTTCATATAAACATTGCCTTTATGTGAATATCATTTGCATTCAAGACAAAAGCATCGTTTAAACTACCTGAGGTAATTAATGTTATTAACATTATTAAAAATAAAAAGGTATAAACAATATTTTTTTCATGAATAAAATTACATGCAAATGTAGGTGATGTTTTTTGAACATCCTGATATCTTATTTGTATTTTTCTGAGTTCAGATCAACTTGTTATGAAGTTTCCAAATAATGGTCAGAGTCGTTAGAACATTCATAACAAGATGATACGAACTCAGAAAAATGCAAATAAGATATCTGGATGTTCAGAAAACATCACTTACATTTGCATGTAATTTTTATTCATGAAAAAAAATATTGTTTATACCTTTTTATTTTTAATAATGTTAATAACATTAATTACCTTAGGTAGTTTAAACGATGCTTTTGTCCTGAATGCAAATGATGTGCACATAAAGGTAATGTTTATCTGAACATTTTGATATCTTATTTGCATTTTTCTGAGTTCATAAGAATTAGTTATGAATTTTCAAAGTTTTGGTCAAACGGTCAAAGGGCATTCGAGGGACCTCGACAGAAAAATTAAGGGCAAAACTGAGCAAGCTGGAAAAGTAAGGGCAAAACCCGTGGGTAGGAACCAACTAGGGGTAAAAATGCAATTCTCCCTACATTTATAGCTCTAGTGCATCCGTCGCATGGCAATCCCTACTCCTTGCATTGACATCAATTGATGGGCATCTCCCTAGCCCGTTGATTAGCCGCGTCAATGTGAGACTTTCTCTTTTTTTGTCTTCTCCACATAACCCCCATGATCATACTCTATTCCACCCATAGTGCTATATCCATGGCTCACGCTCATATATTGCGTGGAAGTTGAAAAAAGTTTGAGATTACTAAAGTATGAAACAATTACTTGGCTTGTCATCGGGTTTGTGCATGATGAGAGCATTCTTGTGTGACGAAAATGGAGCATGACCGAACTATATGATTTTGTAGGGATGAACTTTCTTTGGCCATGTTATTTTGAGAAGACATAATTGCTTAGTTAGTATGCTTGAAGTATTATTATTATTTTTATGTCAATATTAAACTTTTATCTTGAATCTTTCGGATCTGAACATTCATGCCACAATAAAGAAAAGTATATTGAAGAATATGCTAGGTAGCATTCCACATCAAAAATTCTCTTTTTATCATTTACCTACTCGAGGACCAGCAGGAATTAAGCTTGGGGATGCTTGATACGTCTCCAACGTATCTATAATTTTTGATTGTTCCATGCTATTATATATATTCTGTTTTGGATGTTTAATGGGCTTTATTATACCCTTTTATATTATTTTTGGGACTAACCTACGAACCCAAGGCCCAGTGCAAATTGCTGTTTTTTTGCCTATTTCAGTGTTTCACAGAAAAGGAATATCAAACGGAATCCAAACGGAATGAAACCTTCGGGAGAGTGATTTTTGGAACAAATGTGATCCAGAGGACTTGGAGTGGATGTTAAGAAACAAACGAGGAGGCCACGAGGCAGGGAGGCGCGCCTGCCCCCTGGGCGTGCCCCCCACCCTCGTGGGCCCCTCGTGGCTCCCGTGACCGACTTCCTTCGCCTATATATACTCATATACCCTGAAAACATCCAGGAGCACCACGAAACCCTATTTCCACCGCCGCAACTCTTTGTACCCGTGATATCCCATCTTGGGGCCTTTTCCGGCGCTCTGCCGGAGGGGGAATCGATCACGGAGGGCTTCTACATCAACACCATAGCCTCTCCGATGATGTGTGAGTAGTTTACCTCAGACCTTCGGGTCCATAGTTATTAGCTAGATGGCTTCTTCTCTCTCTTTGTATCTCAATACAAAGTTCTCCTCGATCTTCATGGAGATCTATTCGATGTAACTCTTTTTTCGGTGTGTTTGTCGAGATCCGATGAATTGTGGGTTTATGATCAAGATTATCTATGAACAATATTTGAATCTCCTCTGAATTCTTTTATGTATGATTTGATATCTTTGCAAGTCTCTTCGGATTATCAGTTTGGTTTGGCCTACTAAATTGATCTTTCTTGCAATGGGAGAAGTGCTTAGCTTTGGGTTCAGTCATGCGGTGCTCGATACCAGTGACAGAAGGGGAAATGACACGTATTGTATTGTTGCCATCGAGGATAAAAAGATGGGGTTTATATCATATTGCTTGAGTTTATCCCTCTACATCATGTCATCTTGCCTAATGCGTTACTCTGTTCTTATGAACTTAATACTCTAGATGCATGCTGGATAGCGGTCAATGTGTGGAGTAATAGTAGCAGATGCAGAATCGTTTGGGTCTACTTGTCGCAGACGTGATGCCTATATACATGATCATGCCTAGATATTCTCATAAATATGCACTATTCTATCATTGCTCAACAGTAATTTGTTCACCCACCGTAATACTTATGCTATCTTGAGAGAAGCCACTAGTGAAACCTATGGCCCCCGGGTCTATTCTCCATTATATTAATCTCCCGTCAATTAGCTATTTCTGTCGCAGTTTGTTTTGCACTCTTTACTTTCAATCTTTATCATAAAAATATCAAAAATATTATCTTATCATCTCTATCAGATCTCACTTTTGCAAGTGGCCGTGAAGGGATTGACAACCCCTTTATCGCGTTGGTTGCAAGGTTCTTATTTGTTTGTGTATGTACGAGGGACTTGCGTGTGGCCCCCTACTGGATTGATACCTTGGTTCTCAAAAACTGAGGGAAATACTTACGCTACTTTGCTGCATCACCCTTTCCTCTTCAAGGGAAAACCAACGCTGTGCTCAAGAGGTAGCAC
Organism: Triticum aestivum; assembly: GCF_018294505.1. Taxonomy (NCBI): domain Eukaryota; kingdom Viridiplantae; phylum Streptophyta; class Magnoliopsida; order Poales; family Poaceae; genus Triticum; species Triticum aestivum. Next base: position 287,859,925 of record NC_057808.1, on the reverse strand, counting down.
TAACCTATTGAAATAGTGGCCAGTGCCATTTGCTGTTTTTTGCTTGTTTTTTTTACTTCGCAGAATATCCATATCAAATGAACTCCAAATGCAGCGAAACGTTTTGGAGATTTTTTTCTGCCCAGAAGACACCCAGGAGGCCAAGGAGGTGCACCAGAGGAGCCCATGGGGCCCACTAGGCACCAGGGCGTGCCAGAGGCCCCAGGCGCGCCCTGGTGGGTAGTGGGGCCCACGGGAGGCTTTTCCACTGCCTCTCAGCTCTATAAATACCCAAATATTCCAGAAACCCTAGGGGATTCAAGAGATCAGAGTTTCCACCGCTGCAAGTTCCAGAACCACGAGATCCAATCTAGAGGCCTTTTCTGGCACCTTGCCGGAGGGGTTCTTCATCATCACCCTTGCCCCTCCGATGATGTGTGAGTAGTTTACCACAGACCTACGGCTCCGTAGGCAGTAGCTAGATGGCTTCTTCTCTCTTTTTGATCTTCAATACAATGTTCTCCTCGATGTTCTTGGAGATCTATTTGATGTAACTCTTTTTAGCGGTGTGTTTGTTGGGATCCGATGAATTGTGAGTTTATGATCATATCTATCTATGAATATTATTTGAGTCTTTATTGAACTCTTATATGCATGATTGTTATAGCCTCGTATTTCTTCTCCGAAACTTTGCTTTGGTTTGGCCAACTTGATTGATTTTTCGTGCCATGGGAAGAGGTGCTTTGTGATGGGTTCGATCTTGCGGTGCTCAATCTCAGTGACATAAGGAGACATGACACGCATTTATCATTGCCACTAAGGATAAAAAGATGGGGTCAATTACTACATGAATAGATCTTGTCTACATCATGTCAACGTTCTTATTGCATTACTCCGCTTCTTCATGAACTTAATACACTAGATGTATGCTGGATAGCGGTCGATGTGTGGAGTAATAGTAGTAGATGCAGAATCGTTTCGGTGTACTAATCTTGGACGCGATGCCTATAGACATGATCATTCCTTGGATATCATCATAATTATTTGCTTTTCTATTAATTGCCCGACAATAATTTGTTTACCCACCGTATGCTATTTTTCTCGAGAGAAGCCTCTAGTGAAATCTACGCCCCCGGGTCAGATCTGTTAATCCAAAAATCCAGAAATACCTTGCTGCACTTTTATTTACCTATTTTATTTTGTGTTTTTTTGCAAGATCTATTTATCCAGTCTCATACAATTTAATCTATCTCAATACCGAGGGATTGACAACTCCTCTTACGCGCTGGGTTGCAAGTTTTTGTTATTTGTGTGAAGGTACTGCTTACATAGTTTGGTGGATCCTCCTACTGGATTGATACCTTGGTTTCATAATTGAGGGAAATACTTACCATTGCTGTGCTACATCATCCTCTCCTCTTCGGGGAAATACCAATGTAGATATAAGCAACCAGGAAGAATTTCTTGCGCCATTGCTGGGGAGGATCAAGTCCAGATCTATCAGGTACCCAATCACAAATCTCATCTCCTTGCAATTTACTTTATTTTCCATTTGCTTCTCATTTTCATCTCCCCCACTTCTAAAACGTTTTTGCAAAAATACAAAATTATTTTTTTCTGTTTGCCTCTTTGCTTGTTTGCTATCTTTGCTTGTGTTGCCATGTGTCTTCTATTTGCTTGCGTCTTCGCTTGCTAAAAATCTATTGATATGGATCCTCATCCACTTGCTAATATTTTCAAAAGATCCAATTATGATGAACCAATTGCTAGTGAATTGAGTTCACTAGATTATCTTTATGAAGTTTTGCTTGAGATTCGTGAATCTGAAAATTGTGATGAAGTGTTAAAAGAAGAAATTTATAAAGTGATTCATGATAGCTGTTTGGATGAAAAGCATGATTGCAATGATGTTATTATAAATTCTATTAATGTCAATTGTGCTAATAATATGCAAAACCCCAATCTTGGGGATGCTACTATTGCTATGTCCACTACTTATTGCAACGATCATGACTTGGGTTAAAATGATTCTTATGATCTTGAAATTTATTTAAACCTCATTATGAATATGCTTGCAATAATATTAAAAGTGGGTTTGGAAGAGTGTCAACTTTAGCTAAAAATGATCCTACATATTTGGAAAGTGTTCAATCTTATGATTTTTTTTATGAAAGTGGGTTTGGAGAGGTCATGACTTTAGTTGATGTTAATCCCACTATCTTGGAAGATTTTAAAACTTTTATGCATGTGGATCATGAAGAGAAAATTTTATATTATAGTTATATTGTTGATTTTGGTTATGACCCTACATGTAATTATTATGAGAGAGGAAAATATGGTTGCAGAAATTTTCATGTTACTAAATTACCTTTCGTTATGTTGAGATTGTCAATGTTTTATTTTTGTCCCTTGCATATGCTAGAAATTTCTTGTCTCAATAATTTACTTTCTTATAAAATGCCTATGCATAGGAAGTATGTTAGACTTAAATGTGTTTTTCACATGCTACATGATGCTCTCTTCGTGTTTCAATTACTATCTTTCATTTGAGCATCATTGAAATCTCAAGCCTATCTTAATGGCTATAAACAATAGCGCTTGTTGGGAGGCAAGCCAGTGAATAAAATTTATTTTCCCCTTTTTCTTTCTGTTTTTGTGTGTTTGCACAATTGTGCTACTGTTATGATTGTGTTTTTTATGTTTTCATTAGTGTTTGTGCCAAGTAAAACCTTTAGGATCATGTTGGGTGATAGTTGATTTGATCTTGTTGAAAAACAAAAACTTTTGCGTCCAGTAGCAGAATTTTTAAAAGTCACAGGAGCGCGATAAAATTATGAATTTTGTACGCATGATTGATATGCAAATTGGCTACATTCTCCTAATTGTTCTGAATTTTTGGAGTTACGGTAGTATAGTCAAAGTCCAGATTACTACAGATAGTTCTGTTTTTGACAGTTTCTGTTTTCATTGCATTGTGTGCTTATATTGATGAATCTATGGATTGTACGGGGGGGGGCATATAAGCCATGGTAAAGTTAGAATATAGTAGATATAATGCAATAATAAAATATGAATGGGTTTGCAACAGTACTTAAAGTGGTGATTTGCTTTATTGTACTAACGGATCTCACAAAGGTTTTTGTTAAGTTCTGTGTGAATTAAGTTTTCAAGTTTTGGGTGAGATCACAATGGATGAAGGAATAAGGAGTGAAAAGAGACCAAGCTTGGGGATGCCCATGGCACCCCAAGGTAATATTCAAGGAGTACCAAGCAATTAAGCTTGGGGATGCCCCGGAAGGCATCCCCTCTTTCTTTAAACGACCATCGGTAATTTTACTTGGAGAGTATGTTTTTATTCATCACATATCATGAGTTTTGCTTGGAGCATCTTGTATTATATGAGTCTTTGCTTGTTTTGCTTTTTTTAGTTTGTCACAATTATCCTTGCTGGACACACCTAGTTGAGAGAGCCATAATGATGCCATGATTTGTTAGAATTGCTCTATGTGCTTCACTTAAATTTTTTGAGCTATGGAATTACTCGAGTACTTCACTTATATCTTTTTGAGCATGGTGGTGTTTTAGTTTTGAAGAAATATGCTCTGATGCTTCACTTAGATTATTTTGAGAGTTAGTAAAATTTTAAAGAAATATCCTCTCATGCTTCACTTATATTATGTTGAGAGATGAAAATTATTTTGAAGAAATTTGTGCTCTTGTTCTTCACTTAGATTTGTTTGAGATCTTTGTTAGTAGCAATGGTAATATATGAAATTAGTCCCAAAGTGATACATATTCAAGAGGGATATAATAAAAACTTTCATGAAGATCATTGGATGTTAAAAACTTGATTCTTTGTAATAGTTTTGAAATATGATGATAGTAATATATGAGTCATGTTGGTGAGTAATTATGCTTTAGTACGGATATTGGTGTTAAGGTTTGTGATTCCCTATGCAATCACGAAAGTCAATATTTATGCAATGAAATTACATCCTACTTGTGGTGCATTATTCAGTGTTAGTTATGTTTAATGCTCTTTTATGATCGTTTTCGTTTCTTGGTTGGTGGCTTCTCAATCTATTTGCTAGCCTCCATTTGTACTAAGTAGAAATACTACATGTGCATCCAAACTCCTTAAACCAAGTTGTGCCAAATGAGGCCATCATACGTACCTATATGCGGTATTTCCATGCCGTTCCAAGTAAATTTGTATATGCCAACTCTAATTTTGAAAATGAATTTCCTTTTTGCGTGCCCGTACCGCTCATGAAGCGGCAGGGGGTGGCCACCATGCTAGATATTTTATTCTCAAGATGAGTGTTTATTCACTTGTCATTGCACGAGAGTGTAGCGGTAATAGGGATGCCCAGTCCCAAAATGGAAAGAAAATATTTATGTTGTTCAATAATAAATTCCTTGGAAAGTGTTGGTATGGATGGCACCCGTGGATGCGGCTAGCCATGGATTGTGAAACAATGGTGGAAAAAGGAATAAACTTTATTTTCTATTTGGGAATGACCTATGATTTATCTAGCATGGAAATTATTGGGAATTCTTGGTCGTTTTAGTTGACTGGAAAAGCATGCATCTCAAAATAATTTTATCTCTCAATTTAAGCTTTGAGCTCTTGCACCTCTACAAATCTCTTCTTCCCTCCGCGAAGGGCCTATCTATTTTCTTTATGACATTTTTATTTTTATTGAGTCTCCATCTTCTCTTATAAATCACCAACTAGGGAACACTATTATCATACTTGTGCATTGGGCATAGTTAATATTTGAGTGTGTTTCATGAATGGATCAATGATTGAGCATAATGGGCTAGGGATCAATGATTGAGACATGACACACATGTATCGTTGCCATTAGGGATAAAAAGATGGGGTCTATTCCTACATGAATAGATCTTGTCTACATCATGTCATCGTTCTTATTGCATTACTCCGTTTCTTCATGAACTTAATACACTAGATTCATGCTGGAGAGCGGTCGATGTGTGGAGTAACAGTAGTAGGTGCAGAATCGTTTCGGTTTACTAATCTTGGACGTGATGCCTATATACATGATCATTTCCTTGGATATCGTCATAATTTGTTTACCCACCGTATGCTATTTTCTCGAGAGAAGCCTCTAGTGAAATCTACGGCTGCCGGATCTATTTTCTATCATATTGTTTTTAGATCTATTAATCCAAAAATCCAAAAATACCTTGCCGCACTTTTTCTTTACCTATTTTATTTTGTGTTTTTGCAAGATCTATTTATCCAATCTCATACAATTTAATATATCTCAATATCGAGGAGGGATTGACAACCCCTCTTACGCGTGGGGTTGCAAGTTTTTGTTATTTGTGTGAAGGTACTACTTACATAGTTTGGTGGATCCTCCTACTGGATTGATACCTTGGTTTCATAATTGAGGGAAATATTTACCGTTGCTGTGGTGCACCATCCTCTCCTCTTTGGGGAAATACCAACGCAGATACAAGCAATCGGCTCCCTCCTTCTTCTTCTTCTTCCTTGCCCCCCTAGATGGGAGGAGGGTTTCCCCTCTGGTCCATGGCCTCCATGGCGGCGGAGGGGCGGGAGACCCTCTGAGATTGGATCAATATCTTTGTTTCTCTTCTATTTTGCTTTCCTGTTTTCTGGCCTTTCACCATTTCTTAAATTCTTGGAGATCTGTAACTCTGATTGGGCTGAAATTTTAACATGATTTTTAACCGGATATAACCTTCCTTGCGACCGAAGGACACCTCCAACCGACCTATAAGGTGGCCACAAGCTTGCCATCCGCGCCCTGGGTAGGGGTGCGCCTCTTGAGCTTGTGGGCCCCTCAGGCATTGTCTCACGTTGATTCCACTTCCCAAAAATCACAAATATTCCAAAATAAATCTCCGCAAATTTTTATCGCGTTTGGACTTCGTTTGGTATGGATATTCTGCAAAACAAAAAAATATGAAACAAACAGGAGCTGTCATTGGATCAGTATGTTAGTCCCAAAAATAATATAAAATGTTGCCAAAAGTATATGAAAGTTGTAGAATATTGGCATGAAACAATCAAAAATTATAGCTATGATGGAGACGTATCACACTTCCATTGATCTCTCCAACAAATACAACGGGTTGCAAGGCTCTTGCCTCGACCTATACCTTACCAAACTATTCACACATGGAGATCAGATCACACGAAGAACACATCATGAAGGTAGATTGATAATATTGTTGGATCATACGGTACGCTACGCTAGCACCAAATAAAAAAATTCTACCGCGCATCCAAGAACATGCTGCTGAGAATATATCACGGGATCAGGTTTACCACTAGACGTGCAATAACCACAATAGAAGTAGAGTGGGTGGTGCGTGTAGTCGTTCGGCCGGTCTCCCACGAATAGCGATGTCCCGCGAATGGCGATCTCCCACGAACGATGAAGTCCCTTGAACGGCTCCTCGCGGATCCCTCGAACGGCTCCTTGAGGTTCCCTCGAATAGTTCATCCAAACACCACAGATGCGATGCCTCCAAGGTATCCACACGTACCGGGAGCAGTGTCGGGCGGCGGACTGCTAGGTCTGGTCGCACGGCATGGTGTGTGGGGTGTGGCGGCGGCTGTGGTGGGAGGAAAAGATCCACCCTAAGTGGTGCGCCCACTCCCCTTTATGTAGACCTTTGAGGTGGGCTCAACACTTGAGCCCCACTAGGAGTCTACACCCATTTCCACTTGGATCTAATCCGAATGGGTTGCACCCATTAAGTGTGCGACCCTATAGGTTCACGTAGACATGGAAACGACCCAAGTCGATAGTTGGTAGCGGCGCCTACCAGAATGTGCGAACTACCATCTGTGTGTAAAGTCGTTTGACGAATCTAAATAATTTGTATATGTATCATTCATTTCGCCTCACGATATATGCTGTCGAGCTCAAGGCGAGTACTTGTCACCCTTGTGGTAGCCCGACCTCTCTTCTCGAAACTGTGATACAGATTCCCGAACTGGGTTAACACTTAAACCAATTTGCATGGCCATGCTTTCTGAATCTGATCACTTGAGAGGGCCCAGAGAATATCTCTCCATACAGGAGGAGCAAATCCCATCTTGGTCAACCATGTCTCGCGGCATGTCTCATGACTCACCCCAAGAGTAACTACCTTTATAACTACCCAGTTACGGAGTAGCGTTTGATAAGTGAGTCGATCCTCACCCCAAGAACATGCGAGGACCTTAGGTCTAGGACATGGCATTGATACGTTGATGTCCACTACACAACCTTCTTCTTGTAGACTCGTGTTGGGCCTCCAAGCACAGAGTTTTGTAGGACAATAGCAATTTTCCCTCAAGTGGATGACCCAAGGTTTATCAATCCGTGGGAGGCGTAGGATGAAGATGGTCTCTCTCAAAAAACCTTGCAACCAAATAACAAAGAGTCTCTTGTGTCCCCAACACACCCAATACAATGGTAAATTGTATAGGTGCACTAGTTCGGTGAAGAGATGGTGATACAAGTGTAATAAGCATGGTAGATATAGGTTTTTGTAATCTGAAAATATAAAAACAGCAAGGTAGCTAGTAACAAAAGTGAGCAAAAACGGTATTACAATGCTTCAAAACAAGGCCTAGGGTTCATACTTCACTAGTGCAAAGTCTCTCAAAAATGATAACATAATTAGATCATATGGCAATCCCTCGACATGCAACAAAGAGTCACTCCAAAGTTCCTATCGCAGAGAACATAAGATGAAATTGCTTATAGGGTACGAAACCACCTCAAAGTTATTCTTTCCGATCAATCCATTGAGCTATTCCTATATGTGTCACAAACAGCCCTAGAGTTCGTAATAAAATAACACCATATGACACACATCAATCAACCCTAATGTCACCTAGATACTCCAATGCCACCACAAATATCTGTGGGTCAATTATACGATATGCATCAAACAACTTCAGATTCATAATATTCAATCCAACATAAAGAACCTCAAAGAGTGCCCCAAGATTCCTACCGGAGAAACAAGGACGAAAACGTGCATCAACCCCTATGCATAGATTACCACAATGTCACCTCGGGAATCCACGAGTTGAGTGCCAAAACATACATCAAGTGAATCAATAGAACTCCCCATTGTCACCACGGGTATCCCACGTAAGACATAAATCAAGTGTTCTCAAATCCATAATAGTATTCAATCTGATAATAGTGGAACCTAGAAGGTAAAATTCAATTCATCACAAGAAGGTAGAGGGGGAGAAACACCATATGATCCAACTATAATAACAAAGCTCGCGGTACATCAAGATCGTGCCAAATCAAGAACACGAGAGAGAGAGATCAAACACATAGCTTCTGGTACATACGCTCAGCCCCGAGGGTGAACTACTCCCTCCTCGTCATGGAGACCGCTGGGATGATGAAGATGGCCACCGGTGATGGTTTCCCCCTCCGGCAGGGTGCTGAAACGGACTCCCGATTCATTTTTTGTGGCTATAGAGGCTTGCGGCGGTGGAACTCCCGATTTAGGTTTCTTTCTGGAAGTTTCTCTATTTATAAGAATTTTTGGCGTCGGTTTCACGTCAGGGGGGTTCCCGAGGGACCCACAAGCCAGGGGGCGCGCCCTCCACCCTTGTGGTTGCCTCGGGACTCTTCTGGCGCAACTCCCATGCTCCGTGGGCCTCTTCTGGTCCATAAAAAATCACCGTAAATTTTCAGCTCGTTTGGACTCCGTTTGATATTCCTTTTCTGTAAAACTCAAAAACAAGGAAAAAGCAGAATATGGCACTGGGCTCTAGGTTAATAGGTTAGTCCCAAAAATAATATAAAATAGCATATTAATGCATATAAAACATCCACAACAAATAATATAATAGCATGGAACAATAGAAACTATAGATACATTAGAGACGTATCAAGCATCCCCAAGCTTAATTCCTGCTCTTCCTCGAGTAGGTAAATGATAAAAACAGAATTTTTGATGTGGAATGCTACCTAACATATTTACCAATACAATTTTATTTATTGTGGCATGAATATTCAGATCCATAAGATTCAAAACAAAATTTTAATATTGACATAAAACAATAATACTTCAAGCATACTAATAAAGCAATCATGTCTTCTCAAAATAACATGGCCAAGGAAAGTTATCCCTACAAAATCATATAGTCTAGCTATGCTCCATCTTCATCACACAAAGTATTAAATCATGCACAACCCCAATGAAAAGCCAAGCAATTGTTTCATACTTTTGATGTTCTCAAACTTTTTCAACTTTCACGCAATACATGAGCGTGAGCCATGGATATAGCACTATAGGTGGAACAGAATATGGTGGTTGTGGAGAAGACAAAAAGAAGGAGATAGTCTCACATCAACTAGGCATATCAATGGGCTATGGAGATGCCCATCAATAGATATCAATGTGAGTGAGTAGGGATTGCCATGCAACGAATGCACTAGAGCTATAAGTGTATGAAAGCTCAAAAGAAACTAAGCGGGTGTGCATCAAACTCACGTGCTCACGAAGACCTAGGGCAATTTGAGAAAGCCCATCATTGGAATATGAAAACCAAGTTCTATAATGAAAAAATCCCACTAGTATATGAAAGTGACAAAATAGGAGACTCTCTATCATGAAGATCATGGTGCTACTTTCAAGCACAAGTGTGGTAGAAGGATAGTAACATTGTCCCTTCTCTCTTTTTCTCTCATTTTTTATTTTTCACTCTTTGGCCTTTTTTACTATTTGGGCTCTTTGGCCTCTCTTTTATTTTCATCCGGATCTTCATCCCAACTTTTGAGGGAATCATAGTCTCCATCATCCTTTCCTCACATGGGACAATGCTCTAATAATGATGATCATCACACTTTTATTTACTTTACAACTCAAGAATTACAACTCGGTACTAGAATAAGATATGACTCTATATGAATGCCTCTAGTAGTGTAATGGGATGTGCAATGACTCAAGAGTGACATGTATAAAAAATATGAATGGTGGCTTTGCCACAAATACGACGTCAACTACATGATCATGCAAAGTAATATGACAATGATGAAGTGTGTCATAATAAATGGAACGGTGAAATTTGCATGGCAATATATCTCGGAATGGCTATGAAAATGCCATAATAGGTAGGTATGGTGGCTGTTTTGAGGAAGGTGTATGGTGGGTGTAATGCATCGGCGAAAGTTGTGCGGTACTAGAGAGGCTAGTAATGGTGGAAGGGTGAGAGTGTGTATAATCCATGGACTCAACATTAGTCATAAAGAACTCACATACTTATTGCAAAAGTCTATTAGCTATCGAAACAAAGTACTACACACATGCTCCTAGGGGGATAGATTGGTAGGATAAGACCATCGCTCGTCCCCGACCGCCACTCATAAGGAAGAAAATCAATAAATAAATCATGCTCCAACTTCATCACATAACGGTTCATCATACGTGCATGCTACGAGAATCACAGACTTTAACACAAGTATTTCTACCAATCCACAATTACTCACTAGCATGACTCTAATATCACCATCTTTATATCTCAAAACAATCATAAGGAATCAAACTTCAAATAGTATTCACTGCTCTTTATATGAAAGTTTTTGTTATATCCCTGTTGGATGCCCATCATATTAGGAATAAATTCATAACCTAAGCTAATTACCATGCTGTTTAAGACTCTCAAAATAATATAAGTGAAGCATGAGAGTTCATCAATTTCTTCAAAATAAAACCACCGCCGTGCTCTAAGAAGACATAAGTGAAGCACTAGAGCAAACTGCCTAGCTCAAAAGATATATGTGAAGCACATAGAGTATTCTAATAAATTCATGACTCATGCGTGTCCCCATCGAAAGGTGTGTATAGCAAGGATGATTGTGGCAAACTAAAAATCAAAGACTCATATCATACAAGACTCTCCAAGCAAAACACATATCATGTGGTGAATAAAAATATAGCCTCAAGTAAATTTACCGATGACGAAGACGAAAGAGGGGATGCCATCCGGGGCATCACCAAGCTTAGATGCTTGCTTGTCCTTGAATATTACCTTGGGGAGCCTTGGGAATCCCCAAGCTTAGGCTCTTGCCACTCCTTATTCCATACTCCATCAAAACTTTACCCAAAACTTGAAAACTTCACAACACAAAACTCAACAGAAAACTCGTAAGCTCCATAAGTATAATAAAGCAAATCACCACTTAGGTACTGTTGTGAAGTCATTCTAAATTTATATGGGTGTTATATCTACTGTATTCCAACTTCTCCATGGTTCATACCCTCCGATACTACCCATAGATTCATCCAAATAAGCAAACAACACAATGAAAATAGAATCTGTCAAAAACAGAACAGTCTGTAGTAATCTGGAAAGTATCCATACTTCTGTAACTCCAAAAATTCTGAACTCCTGCTTGGGGCGGCAATTGGCTCCGTTGGGCCAAGCGAGGTTGGTGAAGCACCGAGCGGCCTCGCCCGTATCTGGAGGGCTCGACGGGCCACCCAGCCGGGTAATATGCCGGAGAACGGCTCCTCGAAAGCCATCGGAAGAGTGGAGAAAATGGTGAAGGAGGAGACGGGGGAGCGGCAGAGGGGTGCGATTCTTGCCCGCTGTCTGTCTGGCCTCGTGTAAATAGAGGGCGGATGGTAGGAGCTTGGCCGGCGTATGGCCTCGTTTAAACCGAGGGCGGACGGGAGGAGCTCGGCCGGTGTTGCGTTTAATTCCGGCCCGCTCATGAACGGACTTGTGGCCGGAGTAGGTTTCTCGGTTTGCATGCGGGTTTAATGGAGGCGACGACGCGTGTTCAGCCGGGCGTGCAGCGGGCGGCGCAGTGCTATTCGATTTGACAGCGGGCGGTGCAGTTCCCGATACAGCTTTAATGCAGACGAGGGAGGGAGTAGCGGTTCCCGAAATGTTGAACGGCCAATGCATCCTCCTTCAATTAATGCATGAGGGAAGTAATGGGAGGAGGACCGGGAAAAGAGGTTGCACGATGCGAATGCAACGCAGTTTGCCCTCATATAAAGGCGCCCCTCCATTCCAATGCATCTGCCACATCGTACGCACCTAAGCATTTGCCTAAGCACCTACACTAAGCGCAAAAGAGCTCACTCCAGACCCATGGCGGCGATGCACGCGAGCGGCTAGTGGCTGTGCCAGATGGTCCATGACGTTGGCCTGCGGCATGGCGCCGAGGATCGTCTCCAGACGGTGTTGGAGACCGGCTGTTGGATGGCCGCCGTCGACGCCAACTACGACTCTTAGTTGGACCAGATGATCGTTGCCACCACCAACAAGTTCACCGTCCTCAAGAAGCTCGCGGACGACATTGCCGTACTCCTCCAGCCCGCGCGCTCGGGCTCCTCATTGCCTGCCACCCTAATCGGCCTCCATGGCCGGAACCTCTTTCAAGCACTGGTGGCCCTGCGACTGCCCGCCGACGCCACGAAGAATGTCCACCTGGAGGTCGCGCTCGCCGCAAGGCGCCTCGCCCTGCAAGAATTCGTCGACCTACACATCCACGTGTACGAGCAAATCGGGTACATAGGTATCTACAAGGCCAGTGAGGACGCTACGACGTTGGCCTTCCTCAACCGGCTAGAAGCCTTGGATGCCTTTGCTGAGAAGCACCTCGACCTCGCCACAAAAGCCGCCGCTCCTTACCCGCCGGTCGGTGGCCCGATGCACTAAGTTCAGGAGGAGGAGGTCGTACGTTGATGGGTGCATCTTTCTTCTTGCCTTCTGTAACCACCACTGCGATCGCATCATCATCGTGGCCTTAATTCTTATTGTGCTGTTGCATTCTCGTTCCAGTTAATACCGACATGTGCGATCCCTTTGCTTAATTATATGCATCACTGTAACTAGTACTCCATCTGTCAATTTATAAGTTGTGCTTACCTTTTCCATCAACTTCGTGCAACGCGCGGGCATCTTGCTAGAAACACTAGAACATGTCGGACCGCGTGTGACCAAACCGATGATGCGCCAACCTAGCTACTACGTACCCTACTTATCTGGCGGAAATAGCCCCGTCCTAGCATTTCCAATCGTTATTTCTATCTATCGATTGTGCCAAGGAGCAGATCCAAAATGTTACAATTTATACATGTTTCTCTACTCCTACTCCTATAAAAGACTCAGTTGGTGATGGTGGTGTGTCTGCCATCCGTCGTTTCTGACCATTAGATTTGCATCTAACGGCTGTGAGGTAAGTTGTGGCATTTTTGCAACAATAGCCCACTTCTCTGCTCCAATTTGCAGAAAACCCCTTATTATCTTGAAAGAAACCACATCCCTCCCTCACCTCATCAAAACAGCCCGAGAAATATATTTTGAGTGAAAAGTACTCCCTCCGTTCCTAAATATTTGTCTTTCTAGAGATTTTAATAAGTGACTACATACAGAGCAAAACGAGTGAATCTACACTTCAAAATATGTCTATATAATCCGTATGTGATAGTCCATTTGAAATCTCTAACAAGACAAATATTTAGGAACGGAGGGAGTAATATATTAGGAGTATATCAGAACAAGAGTGATTTCTTTCAAGTTTGTGAACAAGTACTACCATTCTACTACTTTGGATCCGTCGCAACGCACGAGCACATTGCTAGTAAAAGGAAAAGGCCTGCCGCGTTCGCGTCGCACTCCCCCCACACACGCCCGGGAATCGGGAGTACTCCACGGCCCGTCCGGCACGACACATATCTTAGGGAAGGTGTGTTTCCTAGCATTTTCACTTTCATGTGGGACCGCCGTTGAGCAAACCGACTATTGGAAAACCGCACCCCGCCCGCCGCCGGGTTGGAAAACAGAAACAAGGGGAAGATCTAGCTGTAGCACGGAAGCCAAGAAATTTGGTGTCAGATGGGGCTCATTGATAGAGTAGGAGCATTCCGTACTACTCTACTCCTACTAGTACCAAGTTTGTACTATACAACTAGTACTACCACTATACAACTAGTAGGTACGTGCACGGCACATCATCGTAGGAACAAAAAACGGGAAGATCTTGTTTTGGGTGATTTATCTTTTTTTAGTCAACGTAGTATGAATAATATGATGTGGGGGGCACCCATGAAGCTTATCTGGCTTGGTTGCATGGCTACGAAAGGTTGGAGAAAAATAAATAGATAATGTGTTTAGAGTGCACTCCACTAAATAGATATACTTTGGATCCATTGCAACGGGTCGGCACATCTATATCTATACCCCCTATATAGTGTGTGAATAACTTTGAAAGTTGGTCATTGGATGAAGCCAATCCGACGGTACAAAGATGGCAAATCCGAGCACTGCTGGCCGTTGGATATCATCTACATTCCACCAGATTCTGCCACATGTAGAATCTAGAAGACTCCATGGTTGAACTTCATTCATGACTAACTTTGCCAGAACTAAGCTTAGGCAAAGTGTGTCTGCCACAAAAAATGTGGCTAACAAAATGGCCACCACAAGTGTGGCAAGATTTGGCAAGAAGTTGAGTCTATGACATGTGGACCATGTAGCTAGAAAAGTGTGGCAAGCCACAAGTGTAGCAATGAACCAAACACATGCCTGGTGTGTTTGGTAGGGTGTATGAAGGGTGCATGATCCCAAGAGTTCCCTTCTCGACCCACTTTTGGGTGTTTGGTAGAGTGTATGGAGGGTGCATGAGTCCACACTAGCTTAGCACAAATACACTAGAAGCATGCATGAAGAGAGCATACCTGAAGAGGGGTGTTGAGTTGAGCATGCATGAATAGGGAACAACTATGCTGAGACGAGAACGCAACCAAACACACTTGGCACGCCTAAGCTTAGGCGTGGCAACCTTAGGCTGCAAACCAAACCATAACTTTGAAAGTTGGTCGTTGGATGAAGCCAATCTGACGGTACAAAGATAGTAAATCCGAGCACTACTGGCCGTTGGATATCACCTACATTCCACCAGATTTTGCCACATGTAGAATCTAGAAGACTCCACATGTAGAAGCATAATGCACAAACCACCAGAATCTCATGCATGCAATGCACGTGTACCTTACTAGTAGTTGGTAGTAGTAAGAAACAAATTCCGGGTTTGGCATGAGCTCGTACTGCGGGAGCAGCACAAGGCCTGCCGCAGGAGTTACATTTCCCTCTCGGGGCCCACGGGACCGAACTTCAGTGGCTTAGTGCCCGGCCTATGAGTCAATGACATGCGGACCTTAAATGCGGCTGGCCAACATGTCATTCTCATGGTGGTGGTGTGGTTCGCGACTCACTCGTTCGAGATGAACCGGCCGGTGGTGGCGTGGCCGTGGCGAGGGTGCCACAGCTGGGCGTCGGGGCGTTACGAGGCGTAGATGGCCACACTGGCGGGTACTACCTGTAGTACAGAAGTACTCCAGCTGAGGATTGATGCCCGGGACGAAATGTGTCACAGCCGCTGGATGAAAATTCGATGGTGCGGGAGTACGGATCGGAGCACAGCAGCGGAGCAGGCAAACAACGTCCAATCGGGTGTGGCTGTGGTAGAAAGTTGATGGTCGCCGTAGTTCAGCTGGCCCGCATGTCATGCGCACAAAGGCAGAGGAGCAGTGGGGCCGAGAGGGATGAGGCACACGTCGGGGTGATGAGGATCCCCTGACGTGAACAATCCTACCACTCTATCACTGACATGTGGGACTCGCAAGTGTGGGTCCCACCAGTCAGCGAAGGAAAGGCAGGGTAAGGCAGTGATAGCCACGTCATAGGATCCATGTCCACGTCGGGGGACGTCGTGCTTACAGGTAGGGTTGGAGCGGCGTCGTGGGAATCGCATGTGGGTGTGGCAGTGGTAGAAACAAGAAACGTGATGGTCGTCGTGGTTCAACTTCCATGGACAAGCTGTCATGTCTGCTGACACATGTATATCAAAACTAGAGTGTTTATATTTCAAGCACGTGAACAAGTATTATTCTACTACTTTGGATCCATTGCAACGCACGGGCCAGCACATTGGTAGTAGTAGTGTCTATCTCTATCTCTAGAGAAATTCTCCCCCCCCCCACTATTTCACAGGTTAGGCTCGGTGCGAGTGGAGATTGGCTTGCATATGTACGGGAGGGTACCAACATCAATTTGCACAACATTTACAACGGTGACACCGTTCCCATAGAACCTTTGTCCAACATTGGGATCAGCCATGCAACGGGCCACCGCATGAATTGGTACAATAGAACCACAGTGAGATTGAATAAGATAGCACGGACCTTGCACATGGCGGTCAAAGGTGGACCATGTTGTTTGTGGCCGATTTGTTGCCGTACGAGTATGAAGACGCTGTGCTCCTTTCTAACCGCATCTTCGCGGTGACAAACCAGGGGACTTGTTTCGTATGGGACACATCCTACGATATACTCCCTCTCTCCCAGTTTATTTTTTTTGAATCTTTTCGTTTTATAAGTTTCAAATTCAAATTTAGAGGGGCAGTGGGGCCGAGAGGGGTGAGCCGTAGGTCGGGGGACGTGTGGTGTCATGGGTTCATGCGGCGTCATGAGAATCGCGTGTGGCTGTGGTAGAAACTTTATGCTCGCCGCATTTAAGGTGGCCCACATGTCATGCACACAAAGGCAGAGGGGTGGTGCGGCCGAGAGGGGTGAGGCGCACGTCGGGGGACGTGGTGCCGTGGGTTGGAGCGGTGTCGTGGGAATCGCGAGTGGCAGTGGATGAAACGTGATGGTTGCCGTAGTTGAACTTCCATGGACAAGCTTGCATGTCTATGAACACATGCATTGCATACCGATCACTGGAAGGAGTAGTAGAGAAAGCTAGGCGGATAAATAGTTCCTTATAGTCAAGCGGACCCATGCTACTACTTGTTCCAAAGACATGCACACCATCGAAATAGTCCATCTATATCAATATACATAGAGAGGGAATTTTTTTTACAAGAGAGGAAATAGTTCATCCATCCATAATGCCCTGCTGCTGGTGCTTCTTCTTCTTCTTCTCATTTTCTGTGGGAGACGGCTTCGCAACAAGCTCTCTGGACCTTGCAGCTATCTCGAAACTCACACGGGCATCGAGGGCAGCATATTTTATCCGCTCGTACGTCAAGGGATAATTCTCCCATCCAGACGACCTTAATGCCAGCGTCTCGTCACCCTTCTGAAGATTTGTTCCTAGCACAAAATTTGCTACGTCGAATAGGAATGGTGTCGGTTTATCACAATCTTCTACAGGAATTTTTATTTTGGTTTGTAGGTCAGCGATGCTTTTCAAATCAAGGTTGTACGGCTCCAACTTCTGTTTGTCCCCTGCGTTGGCTGCCCCATAGAAGTATATGTCCTCCCGAGACATGAAATCGTGAAGCTCACCTGGTATGGAGGGCGCGTGTATGATGTGGTACACTAAAACATCATCTTCGAGGCACAGCTGAAGGACAGCGACGTGTTGGATCTTCCCAGTGGCACGCTCCGTGTACTCTGCGTCGACACCGATGACATTCATCTCCACCTTTTGGAGGGAGTTGGATACACTGTTGATCCACTTCTGAACAACCCTTGGGTGGTCGGTGACTGTGGCAACTATGCTCAACGAGCCTTCGACGAGGACATGTTGGACGCTAAAAACCTGCATCTCGATCTCTTTCGCCATTTGGAACCGCTGGACCGGAGGGCTATGGTTTGGAGAATTAGGATTAGATGGTTAGTCTAACTGAAGAAGATGATTATTTATAGGGGCTTCGGAATTACTCCAGGAGGATGTGAAGAGGTTAAAACAATGTGAATGCAGTGTGGTTTGGATGCAAATGAAGATCAAGGAGTAGTGAAGAAGCCGAGGAAAATTGGTTCCCGATGGAGAAGTAAATGGGAGAAGTTATGCGCATGCATGAGGAAAGCTGCGGTGGTTTGATTGCTGCATGCAATGGATTGGACGGGCTCTTCGGTTGCCTTTTCTCTCTCCCACGTGCACAGAATGGCCCACTTGCATGCTGCAGTTTATTGGCTGGAGTCTGGCTGCAGCTGCTCATGCGTACGCTAATTAATGCTGTGAATGCGGGGCATGGAGGGAAATGGGCACATGCAAAAGGGTATATACGCAGACTAATTAGAGAAAAACTGAAAAAAGTTATACGCAGACAAAAGAGGACCGGAGGGAGTACTACTCATGTTCCTACTACGGTTAAGGAATATGCGGTTATCCTCAAAAAATAAAAGTCCTTCTTCGCGCTTCTGCTTGCACGAGAATTTGGTTCTGCTCGCAATATGGATGATAGCTGGAGGATGAAGTGAACCCAGAGGCATGCTAGCACGGGAGTGTACTCATGTTTCTACTACTCCTACTACTAGTAGTAGTAGTACTACAACTGTGGTACACTTGATGGTCAAAATACTATGATTCATCAGGTCCTCACAGTGAAGTGACAAGACCCTGCGCCCGAGGTGACACCAGTCCAGGCGGCGTTTCCGGGTTACCAGAGTCAGCCTCACCTTGTGCACTGTGCAGTCACTGTCACCGCCGCTGTATAGCATGCCTTGCCTCGTCTCCCTCTCCCCTAGCACCACTCCATCTCCATCTCCGTCTCGCCGGAGATCCTGAGGTCACTCTTCATTATCTCACTGTGCCCCCGCATACCCTCGCCTCGCTCGCCTCCCCCAGTACCACTATTCCCTCTCTAGCCGCTCCAGCACCGACAGCCTTCTCCCCCGTAAATCAAGCCCCCCCCCCCAAACCCCACCTTCCAAACTCCACCATGG